>NC_052518.1:22952347-23137347 GCF_014356525.2 Nilaparvata lugens | reverse complement strand
TGATAAACAATCAAAACATGACTAGGCTACTTATTTAAAAAATATTATTATCATATAACTTTTTAATTCCTTTCGGTTAATTAAGATTTCTTGTCATTATATATATTTTTTATCAAGAAAAATAGTATGATATTCCCAAGTCGAACCTTAATGGTAGTAATTCTACAATGTATTAAATGTCGTAGAATAAATATTATTGTGGAATAATTGGAATTTGGGAAGCAAAACATAGATATTCAATCCTGACAACGACGTGTGAAAAAGGAGATACAAAACTGTGTCTCTGAGACATTCATTTGATACAACTCATTCAACAGAAGAGGCGACCCAGATAATGTGAGGAGCTATCAGTTAACAAGACTGTCATCAGTTACATCTCTCGCCACTTAATAGAGAAAGATTCCTGAGACAAATAATAGCGTTTTGAAGAGACATGCCATTCAGAGCTACTGGTATAAATATCCCTTAGCCGACAGCCTAACAGCCATTAGTCATACCACCCACTCGACTCGTACAAAGATCCGAAATGAATCATCGTCGTATCGTCGATACGTCAATATCGACGTATATGATATCCTCATACAGTTGTAAATAGGCTAGATATCGATATCTACGTCGAAACGATAGATACCTCGACACTATAATGATGGAAGAGACTGACCATATTTACTCCCGGTTCAAGTTTACACATACAAACGTCTATTGAATTTAACCACCGTTAAACTCCGTTGGATGGAAAATGCAATCCAACGGAAATAATTCCAGAGGACCTAAGGCGTGTCCGATAACAGTAGTATGGTGACGTCATTCTACGTCGGTTAAATTTCATAAAATTATGACATCTAACGGAAAAAATGAAAGGAGAACGAACGACAGAGGAGTCAATTCAGTGCGGTTCACGTACGTGACATAAACGTACATGCAAGCGAGCACGTACGCTTCAATCAAGTGAACGAATGATGATTCAAGTTTTTTCAAATTCAATAACTTCTCTTATTTTGATGAGATCTGTCGACTTGTCAACTAAAAAATGAATCAGCATTCTATGAGCAATTCACAGGCGGAAATTAATTTTCAATCTAGTTAAGAGATGAATTTAATTTCATTGCATGGAAAGAATCAAAAAATTCTCAGCGGAAATTAAATTGATTGTCAATCTTGTGAATAAATTGAGATTCCCGTACATGGTACATAGCGACATATACTATTCTAAGAAGGCGTCTCTCCACAGAGGAAGAAACAGAATTTATTGATATTGTGTGTGCAATTTCAGTTAATTACATTTCCAGTTCCATGCGATCAAATAAAAATAAGTGTATCATTGTTCATTTTTTCTGGAAGAAAACACTAGATTAAGTATCAACATGCCTCAAGCCTAACTATGGTGTTAGGAATTATTATTAGAAAAAAGTTTTATTCAAATTCTGCGTTGAAGGAGCAGAATAATTGCAGAGAAAATGTTCTATCTGGCATTTATCAGTTATTAGTGACTGAATCAGAGTAAGAAGGAATATTAATATTAGTATATTAGAACAATATAGAGTTCATAATTTACATTCAACTCATCACAATATTGAAAAACTTTCTCATTCCAATAATCAATTATTAGAACATTTCTAGACTGATTCACGTGTGCCTAGCTTTTTGTCTTCAGAGCATTGAATCATTCCTTAATGTAGTTTTTTCAAAACCACATTTTGGAAAACAAATCTGAGTGGAATCAATATGGGATATCATGTCAAAATTTTTGGCTATAAATTATCAGCAAAATGTGTTACATTTTTGTTTTATTTAATGTAAAATTGTGTTGATAAAATGGTTTTCCTTAATTTTTGACTTCATAGTATAAAGAAAATCTAATTCGGGAGTAAAAGTTTCTAGTATTGAACTTCAAACCAATATATACCGGTAACCTATAAGTGTTGTTCACTTGTAGGAAATGACAATAGGTTTTGCAGCAAGTCATAACATCCTTGCAGGATCTCTCTGCCAAAAAAGCCATAAGCACAATAATAACTATTATTCGCATTGCAGTCATGATGTAAATCACGTTCATCTGGGTAGAGCAATAAATCCATCGTTCTCGAGTTAGACATTAAAACAAAAACACATGCCTTCACACACAATAATGCAGCTAAATTCATAGAAACCACTCGTCAAAAGCTGCCCAATCTCACTGAAATTCAAATTCGCAATTATAAGAAATCATTCTAACAATAAATTATTGCAAACTTTCAACAATCTAAAAGACAAAAAAAAGCATTAACTTGTAAGGCCCAAAAATATTTGACAAAACAATTCGAAATAATGATCAAATACTTTTTCAACATTTAAAATCCCTCAACTTGAGATTTTAGTATTTTAGGCTATAGTTTTAATATAGTATTTCAGGCTTTAGATACAAATAGACTTAATATTCTGAATAGTCTGCAATGAATATATAGCATAGGACCAACATCAATAATATCAAATAACTATGCACAGTATCATCTATTGGTGAAAATTACTTATGATTCGTGATGTTATTTGTTAAACAAAATTATGATCAGTAGCCTAATAAGGTTCGACAGAAGCATGCCTTTTTTATAAATTGTGATCAATTGGCCAAATTAATATATGAACCGCCATGGCCAATTACGATGAATATTGATGGCTAATTTTTATTCAAAAGCATTGCAGGTCCATCAGAAGAGAGTTCTGCAACTCTTGTGTAGCAATGAACTTTCAAGGTCTAGGTGTATAAAATCAACATTTATCATCAGCCAACCTTGCAACATTTTCCCAGGCTCTAAAATTAAAAAAAAATTTCAAAGAACTTGAAATTGGATTGCCAGCGAGTAAAATAATAATTCTACAGAAATTTCCCATGATTAAATCGTGGAGGTCATTCTTATATTCGTTCATTCACTCCCTAGCCTGCAATACATTTTCCAGCACGAGATTAAAATTATTTTCTATTTAAAATTAAGGTAATATTATGGTAGGTGTCGGTATTGAATAAAATGACTTTTAATTGTCACAAACACAAGTTACCATAGTTGAGAAGTGAGCTAGTTTCTGTAGATTCTTATTTTTGCTAAAAAATGTAGTCTTTCTAAGTGTAGTTTTTACTTTTTAACTCAAATTCAGAGGAAATAAATGTTTCATTGATAGGAAAATTATTTAATAAACTAGTATTTTTCCCTGATTAATTTAGTTTTCAACTGAATAGAATTAGTATTCAAAAATTAAAATAAACTATAGGTACTATTTTAAACTATAGGTAGTATTTTTACTGTAGATTTGAAGGAAATAAATGTATTATATATTTGAAATTAATTTAACTAGTTAATGAACTCTGCTCTTACACCTTTATCCATCTCAAGTAAGCTCCACGTTACATACTTATAATGAGTTGACAAGAAACGTATAAGCGTATATAGGATTGGTTCCATTAACTGCTTCCTCTGGACAATTTACAATAATTCAGTATACAAATCAATATATAACAATTAAAAATACAAGAATGATAATTATTTCTTTGTTTAACTTGTCATATACCTACATATTCAGAACTGTTGCTAAATCACTCACATCATTCAATCACAAATTTCAATAATTTAAACCTTTTCATTAATTGAAGTTAGAGGAGGCAGATAATAACCGTTCTTGAGTTTCCAAGATGTGGGATATGGTAGGGTGAGAGAGTAAGTCAGTCACTATGAAAGGATGATTATCATTACATGCTACTTGGCTTGAAAATAATAATCTACCAACGCTTCTTTTGCAGGGGAATAATTACAGAGTTGCAATCACTCCGAGCATAAAAACATGAATGCAGCATTGCGAGCTGACAGAAAGATTAAAGGGCGAGATATTTAGGTCATCACTCGCTGTTTTGTGGACTGACTCACAATCGCTGAATTAATCAAATTGAAATGCGACTAGCCACCACTTGTATAAGTATAAAAAAGGAATAAAGGGAAGGGAGAGGTGGCTGAATAAGGAGAAATAAAAAAAATTATTGCGTCAGTAATCAAGATAAAAGTGAATCCTTGTCTACTAAGAAAAACCTGAAAAAATATATAAATAAAGTGTTTTTAACTTGATTAAATTATTTAAAAAAAAGGATTACTCTTCTCGAGTCGCCAAAAAACTCTTTGTGCAAAAACACATTACATTTCAAGAACAGAATGAAAATTAGATAGTAAATAATGTTTACTGTCTTACAAACAACATCAAGTATGTTTGGTTTTTGAAGTGTTTTGTTTAATGATGTTAAGTTATTTTACAATATTTTAATGTGGAGGAACAAAAATACGTAATGTTTTATTGTCTTGCTGTGAGTAATGTCCACATGAGCTCCAGGCTTGTGAGAAGGTGAAAAAAACAGATTATGATGAGAGGTCGGTTGATTTTTATTATTAGCCGTAATATTTGTTGAATTGAGTGGACCTACAACTCAGAGTGAACTCTGAACCACTGGGGAACAATTTTTAAACTTATGATATTTATAGGAGTCGGCTCAAGTGGTCACCCTTACAAAGAGTGTAGCAAACCATAAATATATTTTTACGAATCATTATTAAATTATTTAGTTAAAGCACACTGTGATATTTTGTTTTCTGACATGTAAGATGTATTATTGTGATGCAACAATCAGTGGAAATATCTGGAGGGCGACACATATTTTAAAAGAAAATTGCAATAAATTAACCTAGCCTCAACCCTAACCGTCTAAGATACACTGGCAAACCTGGTATTTCCCTTATAGAAGAATATTTTCGAGGCGTGTAACATGCATCAAAAGACAGATCATATTCTCCTAAAATGTACCCTAATGTTAACGCTCAAAATTAGAATAAGCTTACCGTTCTTGGTATGAGAAGGAATTTTTGAGACACTATATTGCCCTCATTCACACAAAAAAACCAAAAACACTGGAGAAACTACACTTACGTGTAGAAGACAAAATAAATGTTCAAGTTTATTGAGAGCCCTTTCTTACTTGAAAATGTTTTTGAATAATTCCATTATTACGGTACGCTTGTTAGAGAAAGTTTGCTTTATGTAAACCAACCTAATCTTTCTCTTCTCTCCCAATTCGGTAGAGAGTTAGTGGGGAGGATATTTTTAATATTCTTTCCGAAGAATGGACATTGATATGTCCAAAGCTCCGCCAATTTATGTAGATGCATAACAATATAATTATCTACAGTTATTACAGATTGCTTTTTTCATATCATATACAGTTCAATAATTATTTTCTTAGTCTATATAATGTAAATTCATCTATAATTTTGCTGTATTGTAAGCTATTGTATATAAGTGTATAAGCCAGTATATATTGTAATCTACATAAATAAAGTACTCAATCAAACAATTCGTTTACATTATGTGGGAACAAAATCATCTAATGGTCCGTTTGTATATCTTTAGGTCATTGGAATGGACTCACCGTTCCTCGAGTATGTCCACAGATATTACCTCAGCCGGTAGAGCATTAGTTTTGTAAATCAGTCTATCAGCACTTATACAATATATATCACACTGTAGTTCATAATACAATTTCCGCACATTTCCGATTCCGTACGAGAGAGTAGAGGAAAATAGCTTTGCCAGCTGAGTCCCGTTGCAAAAGGAGATAACACCCTCCCTCAAAGTTGATAGAGGGAGTGGGTAAGCACCCTCAATTGCGAGTGGGATATAAAAGATATAATCTCAATGAAACAAGATTAAATCATCCAGCTTGTTGGGCTGATACATTCCCGAGAGAGGAACAATTATTAACAATATAGTTTTACAAGGATGTCTGAAAACCTGCTTATTTATAACATTATAATAATTTATTTATTTAAAAGCTTATTTATCTGAAAAATAATTTAATAATTGGCTGGTGAGTTGACCTTATCTTATTACTCCTTATTGTGATGCTTCGAGCACTGTAGGCCAACTCAAGAAATGTATTGTTACAATTGAGACACGAGTGGGACACCAAGTGTCTGAGCGAGTACCTGAGCATTAGTTCTTACTGAGCTCACTACTCTTAAGATGCCTACCCGGACACTGCTGAGACACCATTGGTCTTACTGGTGTTTCAGCAATGAAAGCTAGTATTACATTAGGCAAGTGCCGGTTGCACAAAAGCCGGTTAAATCTAACCGTGATTAATCCCATGAGAACCAATCAGGGAAGCCGTACTTTCAAAAACGCCTTCTCTGATTGGTTCTCGTAAAGTTGATCACGGTTAAAATTTAACCGGCTCTTGAGCAAACGGGCCCAAGTGTCCCAGCGAATACCGAGGCACCAGTTCAGGGTGCGCTCATTACTGATTTAACTAGGGTCGATTTTGGCGACTGGCCACTAGATTTGATGTCTCACTCGGGTCGCCAAGCTCCCGGCCTGGTATCTCTCTAATGTCCAACTGGCGACCCAACCTAATGCACTTGTGCAATATGAGCAAAAGCAATTAAGTAGCATGGTTTGAATGACCTGATGTAAAACGGGCCTTCAATCACGATATTTGGAGATTGCTTATAATTAATTTGCTGTTACCAATTAGCAGTTGAGATAAAATTAAAATAATAAACACCAATAGACCTCCCAACTTATTTAGTCAAAGAATAAAACAAACCTTCATCTTATAGAAAAATTGCAAAGAGAATAGGCCTACTTATATTTCAATGACAAATACCAGGTATATTTTGGGGAAAAAGTCATATTACCAAAAGAGAATTTCATCAGAATATCAACTTATTCACCCAGGTGTTATAAAGGAATAGTATTGTTATGAAAATTGGAATGTACTCTTCTAACGTACGTTCATTTAATCTATATCCGAAACGTTGAGTGCTAATTTATGCAATATCCGAAAATAATTTGATTGATTGAATTTTAAACATTGGTTGGTAGTGATAACGGCAACCTACAGTAGCCTATACTATAAAAATTGACCTCTACTAACAGTTTGTTTACGAATGAATGGGGTTAAATGAATCATTAAACACTTAAATGTATAAATTAATCATTCCTATCTAG
The DNA here is from genome assembly GCF_014356525.2 of Nilaparvata lugens. NCBI lineage: Eukaryota > Metazoa > Arthropoda > Insecta > Hemiptera > Delphacidae > Nilaparvata > Nilaparvata lugens. The sequence continues at coordinate 23,130,330 of NC_052518.1, read as the reverse complement.
CCTAAAAAATTTGATTACCGACAACTGAGTACTGTTCCTGAGGATAACTATGGGATAACACCACTTCATAACCAACAATATTCAATTGAAAATGGCGTTCATTTTTGTAAATAACTCATGTCCCTAGCAACACTTTCGTATTTGAGATAGCAGCTTACTTACAGTTTTCATGGCATGAGAATACTTTCAAATACAAAAATCATCATGAAGGATTATTAAAACTGAAATTCTATCATTCATTTTCTCTCATTCCACATTCCCAGCAACTAATCAAGTACGGTAGTTTGACGTTTGGAAAACAAGAAGGAATAGGTTATTTTTGTTTATGAAATTTTAGTGACACGTTGGATAAAAGTTGAAAATTCACACTTTGCTGGAATAGAATTAAAAACTTGCAAAACATAAACTTAAGCTTTTAGAAACAATAACAAAACATATTGATGAGAAAAAGAATTTATTTTCACTCAATGGGCTTGGTCAAGATGGATCAAAGGATAGCAGAAAGGTTAAAATTAGTCTAAATACAGAATTTATGTTTATCTTACCTTGAAAACACTGTTATATATCCATTGAGGAGTAAAACGCTATAGAAACGTAATTTAATTCGTCTGACAATCAACAAAATATAAAACGAAAACAAATTGGGTGGATTACGGCACTGAAAAAGCAGCACTTGACGACATAAGTGTAGAACTGGAACTGGAATACCAAACCAGTGTTGAGAAGTTCGAGTGTTCGTACCTAATGATGGTCAAAGGTGGAGTATTTCAGTTTAACTTTTATTTTTTTGAAACTTAGGATGGAGAGATCATCTTCATGGATGTTTAATTGAATTTTTATAAATATAATTGAATTTAACTAGATCAAAATCGAATATTAATCTAAGACATGAGAAAAACAAGCAGAACTACTTTCTTTGCTAGGTAATTGCATTTCGCAACGACTTTAGTTGAAAGCGTTTTTAATAGATGTCAGCACACTCCGGTTCTGAACTCCTGTAATAATTTTATTACAGAGATCACCAAGAAGGAATTTGGATTTAATTTTCTAATGAAGCGTATGCGGCTATGAGGTGTATGCATTAGCTATTTTCATTAGGAACTTATTAAAAATGGAAATTTTTCAAAGTTATTTTCAATTGAGGCCCAATTCGAAAATGATTCATTTGAATGTGAAGCTTCCTGACATGGGCCTAAAAATATGGTAGATGAATTACTATTAGGTATTGAATATTTTATTAATAAAAGGTATCGAATATTATGAATCATACTGTATAAAATATTAATAATCTTATTATATTACTGCTTTATAATAATATAATATCCACTTTATAATACGCGCGTCTCGCTGTAGAATTGACAACCACTCTCGGTCTCAGTCGCGCAAGCGTTAGTAACGGTTTTTTCGCCCCACTTGGATGTAATGAGCTGGTTTACGTGCGTCATATGGAGGCCGAAAGTGATTGTTTTCTGACCAGGCCGGTAAAATTTTTACGGCCCTAGGGCTGTAAAATAACCTTGAAGTCAGCTGATTCTGATTTGATGTGAACGTGTTTACAAAATAGTTTATGAAACGGAATCAGTTTATGCTTCTAGAATTGAATAAAGTTTTTGCAATAAGATACTATCATTTTATTTGGATGAATGAAATACAAATGAGATATTATAAACTATTCAAATTCAATTTTCAGAGTATAATAGAATCTAACCTCAAACCTCCTAGTAAAGCGTTTATCATGGAACATGGTGGATAAACGGAATCATTTTATGCTTCTAGAATTCAATAAAGTATTCTGTAATAATATACTATCATTTTATTTAAATGAATAAAATACAGATAAGATATATATTATAAACTATTCAAATAATTCGATTTTCATAGAAGAATAGAACTTCTAACCTAAACTTCCATTGACATTCAGATCACATCAGATTGGCCGAATTTCAAGTGTGCTAAAACAGCTGATCAAAAACTTTTTCAAGTGTGATAAACCAGCTGATCAAAAACTTTTTCAAGTGTGATAAACCAGCTGATCAAAAACTTTTCATTATTTGTGTTTATCATTCAATAATTAAAACATTTATAATAATATCATCTTATTGTCATTTGGAAGAATAAAAAGTATAAACTCAATCTCTTACATAATTGAACATAATCTTTTAGGTTATTTAGACAAATCAGAATAAAAAATAAAAATACTTGGACAATTTCTTGATATTCAGATTTGCTAGAGATATGACCTTCCACTTTTGCTTTCGGAAGTGCTTATAATAGACAATGAGAATAATTATTATTCTCATATATATATTGTTTATTTTCTGTGTGGCAAAAAATTACGTTCTCACCATGGGCAAAAATGTTTTTCCGGCTCTCAATCTTTTCTAGTCCTCGGCCTACGGCCTCGGACTGAAAACCGATTTCGAGCCAGAAAAGTCTCATTTTCGGCCCTAGGTGCGAAATATACTATTTCGCCACACTGCACAGAAAGCAGCTGTTTTCCAGTCCCTACGTAGATCTGAAAGACCTTGTTTGCAGACGACGTCAGAAAAGGGTTTCTTTTCCGGTCTAGGCCAGAAAGTTGTCTCTTTCCAGCCGCTTATGGCTGGAAACAACGCGCTAATTATTATTAATAAGTCATCCGCTAGATCGGGCGAGTGTCCACTTTCATAATAAGCTGAAGTCGCCATGATTTTAGTTCCAGTTTCGAATCAAACTAATTCGCTTCGCAACCAGTTTTATTCAATTATTTATTGTTGATTAGTGCATTCCGAATTTTCAAAAATGCTTGAAGATGACTGTGGTATTCCAAGTGAAATTTTAAAGAATCTGAAATCCTGACTGCAATCTTCTACCACTAAAATCAAGAGATAGGTACGATAGCTTAACGAGTATTCTTATTTGTATTCTTTATTTATTTTGTCAGCAATACCTGTAGTGTGGCGAAAAATATTGTTCGCACCACGGGCAAAAATGTTTTTCCAGCTCTCAATCTTTTCTAGTCCTCGGCCTACGGCCTCGGACTTGAAAACCGATTTCGAGCTGGAAAAATCTCATTTTCTGCTCTAGGTGCGAAATATACTATTTCCCGTTCCATTCAGTCAGCTCTTTGAATGTAACGTTCTTTGTGATGGTTACCGAGCACTGTAACTGGAGCCAATAGTCATTCTATTTTCATGATAATATTATTATCCAATGATGATTTATCATAAATTCAATATAATAATTGACCGAAGCGAAGCTGAGGTCTTAGTTTCGACTTTTGTCTGTTTGTTTGTTTGTACCGCAGTTACAGTCGCAGTTATTGTCCGATTTGAATGAAATTTGGTATGCAAGTTCTTTGAAACAAGGCGCAAAAACGTACGTGTAACGACTTTTTATGAGACCTCTGTTTTTTTTGTAATTTAAAAAACCATAGACTAACCTCTATCCAGAAAGGATGTGTCTTTGAAGATACAGCAATTCATGTTCATACTTTTTCACATCTATTGTTATAAGCACATGGTGGCCGAGTTGGTTAGACTGTGGCTACTCACACTGTGGGACCCAGGTTCAATATTATTATTATTATTATTATTATTATTATTATTCTCTTTTTCACGCAGTTGCGGATAGCTTATGCGAAGAGGGGCAAAATTTATGCAACCTCTTGGCATTATTTTCTATTATTGATGGAGTATTTTACCAAATATGTTGGAGCGTTTGGCGTACTATGCGAGCTGTATCAAGCAGAACAGACTTCTGCATTTTCCCTACCAGAGTTTCTGAGACATCAATAGCCTTACAGCTCTCCACTGTTGAATTAAGAACCAGACCATTCACAGATATTACGATTGGGATTATTCTAACATTATTGAGCCCATACATATCTTTGAGCTCAAATGCTAGCTCTTGATACTTCCTCAATTTCTCACCTCTTGTTCTTTGACAATTTTCATCTGCTGGTATGGCTACATCAATTATCAAGGCTTCTTTTTGATTCATGTTCAACATTAGGATGTCAGGCTTGTTATGAATGACTTGCCTGTCAGTGATCATTTGAACATCCCAATAGATCTTAATCTGGTTTCTCTCAATAAATGCAGGAGGAGAGTAAGAATAGTATGGGGGCATTTCTTCAAAGAAGCCAAATTCCTGCTGCAATTTCAGGTGCACTATTTTTGCAACGTTATTATGTCGCCTCAAATACTCTTTTGGTGCCAATATTGAGCAGCCTGAAACTATGTGCTGAATACTTTCTACTGCAGCGTTACAAAGCCTGCATTTATCACTTATGCTCAGATCTCTGATGATATGTCTTCTATAGGCATTGGTAGCGACAACCTGATCCTGCATAGCAATTATAAAGCCTTCTGTTTCTGGGAAAAGACTTCCATCTGTCAGCCACCTGCTTGAAAGGTCATGATTATTATTATTATTATTATTATTATTATTATTATTATTATATTATTATTATTATTATTATTATTAGCGTATGGCAAACACATAGACACACACATACACACACATGAATTCACAAAAATATGCAGGTCTTTGACCTTTGTCAGCTTGAAAAAATATATATATAAAACCATCTATCTAGGTTATAGAATACAAACAAAAATATATGACAAAGAAAAGTGTATATATGCACAATGTACATATGCACAAGGAAATAGGAAATAATCAAGTCAAACTTGAATGTCCAGGTTGGTTATGTAGGCTATTGCTTGTGGAGATGCTGCTATAAAATCATTTGAACCGCCCTGATAGGCTCGAATAGCACAATGCCGGATGATGTGATTCATTGTTTGTCTAGCCTCTCCACAATCACAATCAGGGGAGGGCAATCTACCCCAGTCACTAAGAGATGCTCTACATCTTCCGTGCCCAGTTCTAATCCTGTTGAGTGCTGTCCATGTTCGCCTTGGCAGATCAAACCCAGCCACACTCCTCCCAACAGAATACCTCAGACTAACACTGAGAGGTGCTCTATCCATCCACTCCTCCTCCCAGCTATCAGCAACAGAAATTCTCACATTCTAGCCGCTCAGCCAAGCGTATGGGAGGGCGCCTTGACCTCAGCCTGTTACCGAGCTCCAGAAGATCTCTGTGGATTGGGAGTGCTCTGTCATTTTTTATCTAATTATACTCACGAACAAGAGCAAAAGATCTTCGCAGCCCTGGTGGAGCAATGTTGCTGAGAACTGGCAGCCAATATGTGGGGGTGGTTCTAATGGTCCCAGAAATAAGTCGCATGGAATTATTCACACTATTTATCCACACAGCCGCACAGTATTCAGCTGTGGGGTATACTAGTCCTAGGGCAGAACAGCGCAAAGTTGTTGCTGATGCTCCCCATGTTGTTCCACAGAGTTTTTGTAGAATATTATTCCTAGTTTTTAGTTTCTCAGCAACATTATGAAGGTGATTTTTGTAGGACAGAGTGCGGTCAAGCGTCACCCCAAGGTACTTTGGAAAGAAATCATGCTGTAATTGTGTGCTGTCAAACCTCACATCCAGTTTTACCCTAGCCTCCCCATTATTCAAGTGAAAACAGCACACCTCTGTTTTTTCATGTTAGGGTGTAGCCTCCACTTGTGGAAATAAACTGAAAGGGAAGATAGGTCTTCAGTGAGGCTCTCTGATGCTGTCTTCATACTCTTGTCTTGAGTGGCCACAGCAATGTCATCAGCATACATGAAGATCCTTGATGGTATGTTGGGAAGATCTGCTGAGTACAAGTTGAAAAGGAGCGGGGACAAGATTGAACCCTGCGGCAATCCATTATTGAGTACCTTTCTTCTGCTTAGCTTATCATCCATGAGCACTCTGAAGCATCTGTTCTTTAGCATGTTATTTATCAATTGGATGATTTTTAGGCTTGGTAGAACATGCAGGAGTTTGAAAATGAGTCCCTCTCTCCACACTGTATCATAAGCAGCACTCAGGTCCACAAAGGCAACAGATGTTTTCAATCCCTTTTGGAAGCCTGCCTTGATATATGTCGTCAAAGAGAGAACCTGGTCTGTACAACTTCGGTTGGGTCGAAATCCAGCCTGTTCAATCAGTACATGCTCTAGTATTATTTTACTTATCCTATTGTAGAGAAGCCTCTCTAGCACTTTGTAACTCACACTCAGCAGTGCAATTGGGCGGTAGCTTTTCACATAATCACAAGGTTTGCCAGGCTTGAGGATTGAAACTATTTTAGACTCCTTGAAATCTGCTGGGAGATTTCCAGTTTGCAGAATTTTTGTATAAAAGCGTGACAACCACAGCCTAACCTTTCCTCCAGCATGCACCAGAAACTCTGGAACCCAGGTTCAAATCTCAATCCTACCAGATTTTTTTGCAGATGATACTAATTTTTTTATCTTATTTCAATAATATATCATTATAAAATAAATTATTATGATTAGATAGAATAATTGAATTGAATCATCTTATTATTATTAAATTGATTCATCAAATTAGATAAATTATTTTTAAAAAATCTTTATAGTATTGGAATCCAATACTGCAGTTGTAGAAAAAAAATTGTATGTAAAGGTATAAAGGTTAATTTTGTTTTTCTTGTTGTGTAGTTGAGAAGTTGATATTGTGGTAATTATTCATATTAAATGGAAAAGACTAAGAAATTGTCAAAAAACACATATTTTTATTGATACTTAGAAAGACCGGTTTCGGTGATTACACCATTGTCAATCTCTGATAAAGACCGAAACTGATCTTTCTAAGTATCAATGAATCTGTGGTTTTTTGACAACTTCTTAGTCTTTTTCATTTAAAAGTTAAAATTTGTATGTATTTGATATAAAGGTAACTCCTTGATAAGTCCAGTGTCCCTTCAAACAGTGTCTCTAGCACTTTCAAATGAGAAAATAATAGATGACATGGCTAAGTCTTCACAATATACTGTACTTATTGTACTGGCCCTTCTCATTAGATTGAGAGTTGTATTCATGAGCAAGGTCTACTGTTCGCAGAACTATACTAGTAAATATATTATTATTTTATTTAATAGAAGAAAAATTACTTTTGAATAGTATAATTAACAAATATAATGGTTGTTATTCAACTGATGTTGAAAAACACTATAACTAAGTCAGCATATTGTCATTTCAAAGCAAAAACCTAACCCCCTAACCACCCCTTTTACATTTAAAACATAACTCTTGGTAAAAACCTCTAATCCCTCCCAGCATATTGCAATTTCAAAGCAAAAACCTAACCTTTCCTCATGAAACATTATTAAATATAGACTAATCTGAATAAAACCCTAACCCTTTCACATTTAATAATTTAGATTTATTTGTCATCTTCAGAACAAAACATAAACATGTGGCTTATTTTCTAGAACGAAACATATCCATTTAATGATGTGCAAGTTGAATCTTGTCAGCGCACAATCAGCTGGTATAGTGAGGTCCACGTTATAATAGCAGTGTAGGAAGATAGGAGAAAAGGGTTGCCAGATCTCAGCCTTGCCACCCAAACACAGCTGATACTGGACTTACTGGTATATCTGATGAATTAAACTGTTAAACTGTTCATTATTGTTGAAAATAGTTAATCATATATTATTAATTTGTCATGAAAATATATTTTTTAAACATGTAATAATAAATTTTCATGATTGAGATGAAATATTTTGTCAATTAGTTGAATGTCTACATTGTTGATAAACGATGTGGCAACATTGCAATGTGTTAAAGAGATAGCGCCATCTGCTTTTTTGAACGATAGACAAGGATAGCAACACCATTGCAAATCACACACTGCCATTATAACGTGGACCTCACTATATATACTCAAAGAATACTTTTGAATAACTATGTGATAGCTGTGACCGTTGTTGGCCGTTACTCTGTAACTCTGTAAAAACACAAACCACTCTCGGTCTCAGACAGCACCTTATCGCCCATGCGTTAGTAACGGTTTTTTTCCCGTTCCATTCAGCCAGTTCTTTGAATGTAACGTTCTTTGTTACCGAGCACCGTAACTGGAGCCGTCATTCACATTGTACTCACATTGTTTGATCTGTATGACTGTTCATGCAGTTTCTTGTTATCACAACCTAATTATTTTCAAACTGAATAACTATTTTTCAAACATATTATTGTCAAAAGACAGCTCATTAAATTGGCCAATTACTTGGATTTATTCTCGTTGTTATTCAACCGTCCACTGTTGTAGGTTAAGCCGTTGGTCCGCATTTAACCAGTCGGCCAACACCTAGTTTATAAGCTGTGGTTCGCATTTAACCAGTCGGCCCTGTTTTTTTATTTCTGTGTATGTTTTATTATCTATCGGTCCGTACTCAAGGAGTTGGTCCACAATGATTAGTATATCTTGTGTGTTCAACAAATCTACAATTCAATCTCAATTTTTTATGTTGGAATTCTGATGGTGATAAATGAAGTGTTACATATTGTAGCTCTTAACATCTTTATTTATTACAGTACTTCTATACAGTCCACTTATTTATTACTGAATTTAAAATCTAATTTTCTCATCAGAATTCATCACAAAGCAAAATCCTAACCCCCTAACCTATCCTTCCACCTTAGAAACAACAAAAAACATAACTCTACCTGGACCCTAGCCCCTTCTAGCATATTGCAATTTCAAAGCAAAAACCTAACCTATCCTTATGAAACATTATCAAATATAACCTAAATAAAACCTCTTAACCCTATTTTGTCAATTAGTTGAATTTCTACATTGTTGATAAACAATGTGGCAACCTTGCAATGCGTGAAAGAGATAGCGCTATCTGCTTTGTTGAATGATACACAAGGATAGCAACACCATTGCAAATCACACACTGCCATTATAACATGGACCTCACTATAGATACTCAAAGAATACTTTTGAATAACTATGTGATAACTGTGACCGTTGCTGGCCGTTACTCTGTATCTGTGACAAAGAGAAGCTGCTGTGGAAACTCACACACACAGCATGGCTGTGTAGTGTAGCGCAGCGTAGAGTAGCATATGTTTTGAAACAAAGTCATGCATTTATTGGTGGTTCCCAAAGACCTTAAAGATGCATTATCTCATAAGATGCATATCTCTTTAAGGTCTTTGGTGGTTCCCATTGAACAGTAGATGTTCCCCCCGTTATAGACCATTGACACATTGAGGCATTGAGAGAGAGCTGTTAGCAGTTGTATGGTGTAGAGACAACTTGAGGCCATACCTCTATTCAGCTTACAACCCCTAATATGCCGCCATTACTATGCAAATTAAGCAAATTGAACGAAACCTCTGCACAAATCACAAAATGCAAAAGAAATATTAGCAGTCTACAATTTTTAAATCAGACACATAAAAGGAACCGACAATTCTGTTGCAGATTGCCTATCAAGAAATATTAATCCATCATCTGTCAATTCAATGGAAGAGAGTAATGAATACTTGACAACTGAACCAAATGAGATTGAAGTAATAAGTGACATCATCAATGATAAAAGGAACCAAATAGTCCTGTTAAAGAAACAAGATGGAATAATTGAGACTAACATGCATAGGTATGGGCCAATCAGAATTACAACTATTATTATCCCTCCTCAAATTTCAGATGGTGACTTTATGAATACAATTCAAGAAATAACAGTCATGGGTAATAGAATATTTCGCACCTAGGGCCGAAAATGAGATATTTCCGGCTCGAAATCGGTTTTTAAGTCCAAGACCGTAGGCCGAGGACTAGAAAAGATTGAGAGCCGGAAATACATTTTTGCCCATGGTGCGAACGCTATTTTTCGCCACACCAAAAAAAAACTTCCCAATATATAAGAAATTAAAAAATAAATAAAATTCAAACAGCCTATTTTGATAGTTTGAATCTTGGTTATGACAACTTTCACTGTCAATTAATTTCAATATTACTAATTAATAATTTACAATAGTGACAATATTTTTATACTATTAATATTTCAAATAATTGTTTGAATTTTTATAGCTCGCACTTTGCGCCTGGTGCAATATCTCATGGATAGATGGATGAATAGAATTTTCATTACTATTTTGAAATAATGTGATTAAAAAATTAATATAATTGCATATTTCACAGTTTTGTCTCAAAATATATCTAAAAAATTGATTGAAATTTAAATTACAGTAACTAATATAAAAAATAGGTAATAAAAGTCGAAATTCATCGACAAAAAAAATGTCACTGACCGAGGTTCGAACCTAGATCATGTTTGTAAATTCACTGATCTTTGAGTTCTGATGTATTACGCCTTTACGCTCTCGGCCATTGCATATTTTTGATCAAAGAGGCCTGTAAGTCAGGTAACGTATGTAGGCTACTATAATATAGTGTATAGCGGCAAACTTGAAGCCGGTTTGCCGGCATTTTCACAACAAAATATTGCTCTGAAAATAGTTAAATCATAGAGAAAACATTCGAAGATTCAATCTTGAGTGGGCCTAATGTTTTCTCTATATGGTTTGATATTGAAGAAAAATTATCTAAAAGTTTTAATAATGAATTACAGAAAAATTACTAGGAATTTTTCAGTCAAGGCTGAGTTTCACCAGTAGGCTTACCTTAAACTTTAGATCTCTGCTGTATTTTCCTATTATTATTGTTGATTGTATTGCATTAAGAAGTGGAATTCGATAATAAAAAAGAAACAATTATTACTCTACCTCACTTTTAAATATTGATACAATTATTGTACTTTGATTTCAAATTCGATTCTTCACTTTTAAATACTTGCGATACGTACCTTTCTGACAATGGACAATGCAGCCAACATTATATTGTTGAGGCTATGGAGATATCATCGTATTCTATTGTTTGATATCAAAAACACAATAATAAATATTAAATTATGAAACAGTAATTCATAAAATATATTATAGACATGATACCGCGATTCACGATACATAATTAAATAGATAACATAATTACAGTCGTTATGAGATTATCTCTATGATTTTTGTGAGATCGGACACAATCAGCTGTTATTCAAGGTCATTTTACAGCCCTAGGGCCGTAAAGTTTTACCGGCCTGGTCGGAAAACAATCACTTTCGGCCTCCATATATGACGCACGTAAACCAGCTCATTACATCCAAGTGTGGCGAAAAATCTAATATATGTATTCGGACGATCAACTATTAAAGGATAAGATTGAAAGACTCTATAAAAGTAGAGAATGGGATAAGAAAATAAAATCCTTCATGTGTAATAAAAAGGTAGAAACAATAGAAGATAGGATACAACAAGATAATATAATCAAACAGTATCATGTTGGGAGAACTAATCATCGAGGAGTTAAAGAGACTGTTCAACATCTCAAACGACAGTATTATTGGCTCAATATGTTCAAAACTTTGAATAATGTTCTAAGTGCATGCGAAACTTGTGAAAAAGTTAAATATGATAGAGCCCCTTACAAGACACCTCTACAGTTAACACCTACACCTGAACGACCCTTCCATACAATGGAAGTCAATGTTCTCCATTACAACAAAGAAAAATATTTAACTTCAATTGATCAGTTCACTAAATTCACCACCGCTTGGCCTCTTGAAAACAAGACAGCTGAATGCCTAGTAGTGAATCTGATAAGACTTTTGGGGTTATACCAAAGTCCACAGGAGTTAATTATGGACCGAGGGAAAGAGTTTTGCAATAGTCAATTTTATGTTTGTTGCAGGGATAGTGAAGACTGGGGAGGGGCAGATAGTAAACCCAGCTGTTACATCAGCTTCACTATCCCTATCATTATAATTTGTTGATTTTACAAAAATAAACAGTTCAGTTTTAGAACCACATTACCTAACTTATATTATATATTGAAACTCGATACACAAGTTCAGCTTAGCTAAGTTCAGACGGTGCTTAATATTAAAGAGTTTGTTTCCTACAGTTTTTCATTGACTTTTCAATGCATTTTTCCAAATTTCTCAAACAAATGTTTGATACTTATACTTGATAGAATTAGATTAAAATGTCTTGACAGTGCTCCACATAGTTTCTATCTCAAATTTCAAACAATACACTAAAAAAACCATTATTCTCATAGCATTATAACCAAGTCTCTAATTAGTAGGCTTTGATAAGGTCTCATCTGGAAGAAAATAAACTTTCTACTCATGTACCTACTCGTATAATATATGACCATTATGTTTGAAAATGTATCATCTGTGAGTCAAAAAACCGTTGTGGTGGTCTAGTTCAAGTGTGTCCAATTGCAGAAGTTGTGCAATATGCCAGTGGCCTGTCCTACCTTCCGAGGGGCTGTAACCCAAATAAATGTTGGAATTTTCTAGGCCATAAGGCAATACACTGTTGTTGATTACACATTGATTGGATAAATTACTTGCATCGCCAAAAATACTTACAAAAATTGTAAATACACTGTACCATTACCATTATAATAGAAAAGAGGAATTAATTATAAGATAAGAAATGCATTCAGTTAGAATATAATTTCTCTTCTTCTTCAAGTACCGTACCAACTGACATTGATAGATAAAATGAAAGGGCCTTAAAAAATAATTAATTTTTTAATTCGAATTTGATCACTGCCATCTTGATCAATAAGTGTTTCTTTAGTCAGGTCCACGTTATAATGACAGTGGAGAAAGATATTAGAACAACGTTGCTGATCCTCTGTCTTGTCAATGACTTCTATAGACGGTAGCTGATACAGGTTTAGTGATGGAATATTATCTGTCCATTCTCGTTTAAAATAATCAATTATATTTTATTAAACAAGAAATTATATTTTTCAATTATTTCATAATGAATTTTCAGAAATAGGATGAAATTTTTTGTCAATTAATTATTAATTCTACATTGTTAAAAGACGATCTGGCAACAGAGCAAAGCGAGAAAGAGATAGCGCTGTCCGCTTTGTTGAATGACAAGGATAGCAATATTGCTAATCAAACACTGCCATTATAACGTGAAGAGGTAACTTAAACATAGCAGATTTAGTAAGTAGGTCTTAGGTAATAGATTTAGTAATAGGCATCCTTATTTCACCACGATTAAGAACTTTATTTTCTATCTTCAGTATAGTAGTGGAGATGATATTGTGGTGGATATTCATTTTGATTGAAACGACTTGAAATTATCACAACCACTTATTCATTGCAGTGGCGAATATAGAATATATTTTTGGGCGGCCCCCCTTATATACGCCCATGATTTATTGAAAAATTGAGAAGCTAGAGTTTTACACAACCATTAACCGATAGTAAACTTGATTTAAAATAAATAAGAGGGTGTAGCGTATTCAAGACATTTATTTAATAAGTTGACTTCAACTCAAAGTTCTAAAATCTTCGGGTTACAATTCCAAATTCACTCAGTACACAGTAACTGTTGACGTAAGAAAATAAATACAAACATAGAGTGAAAAGATTACTCACTATCATGCAACTGATTCACAGCAATCATGTATTTAGTCTCCGACAATATACTCATTTATCTTGCCTTATTGATTGTGTGAGAACTGTGGTAAAAATATTAATACTTTCTGGGACTTATTTAGATATTTGATCCCTATTCTACTTTCTATACTACCTATACACTATGGGTAGTAGTGCTAAGTCCAAAAGTTTTTGTATATATGCCTCAGTTCCAACAGAATCAATCATATTTACAGGATAATTGTGAATACATAATCTCATTGATATTCTAACGTTTTCTCCAGAAACTGAAGATCCAACTGTTCTGTTATTAACATTAAATAAGATTATAAGGCTTATAAGAATTATATCTCAAAAACAAAATCATCAATCGAACATATTTTCATTTCAAATGATTTCACCAGTTCAATAATATACGCTGATTACAAAACTTGTTGTTGAAGCCATGTGAAAAGAAGTTTTTAGATGAACTACCATAACATTTTTGCTTTTCAGAGCTAACTGCATTTGTAGGTTTTAGAATCAACAACAATGATTTCTGTATTTTTGTTGATACTTCAACTCTAAAAGTGAACCCTGAAAGTGAACTTCCTAGCTGAAAACAAATATCTTGGGCAGAATTCATACTTGTCGTACGGCAATTGTGAATCATTTGGCACAGGTTGTTAGGAAACGAAGATAGAAATCTTCAATATAATTATAACATAAAAATAATAATTTACATTTAAAATAAGATAAATCAAATAGTTCAACTAAAAATCTGTATTTTTTAAAACTTGAAAAGCTATTCAAATATTTAACTGTTTTTGATAATCTATGAAATCTTTAAAATAAATGAGTGGTTGAAAAACTAGTCAAATACTCAAATATACTTCCATGAATTTCAAGGAATTCGGGACTAATAACTAATCACAATTCGTTCAAGAAAATATTAAAATAACAATAAATTAAATTAATGGATGGAATCGTGAATAAATCATAACAAGATCAATGGGATCACTTCCTTTCTTTTCTTTACCTCCCTTTCTTCTCCTTGAATTGTGCTTTATGATCTTTTTTTATCTACCATTGCTCAACAAAATCAATTTTTTCAATCCTAAGAAATTCTTCAAACTGTAAATTTGTTTGTTTTCCGAAAAAAACTTTTTTCACAAAAAACATAAACTCTTTTCCTTTCTTATTTTAATTGTCCTCCTTCAACTGAAATATGCGGTGACATCACTGTATTCATAGAATACTTAACCAAACTTTCTTCAAAACATTTTTCTTGTTGCTGCTCACTATTATTTTTAAATAGGTTACAAAATTCTAATTCTAAATCTGCAATAAGTATTGGGTTTGTAATAATAAAATCATTTTTGTGAAATACTAAACATTAATTATTGTATACAACGAAACTTGTTTTGAATCAACTTGACATTCAAATGCAAGGACGCATTAAAAAGATCGTACTAATATGAGCAAATTGTTGCATTAAAAATAAAATTATATAATTTTATAAAAGCTAATAATAATATTACAAAATCGTATCTTACAAACACATCGAAATTACATAAAGGTACAAAATTATTCTACTGTGAAACTTATTTTTAAACTTAAATCTATACATTGAAGGATAATTCACAAATAGTTTAAAAATTGGTTTTTGTATAATATAAGTTAACTACATCTATCAGGATAAAAAGGGTGGCTGTGTTGGGTTACAGTTAGTTAGACAAGCTATCAAGACGAGTAATGATATTTTTAAATGTGAAAAAATATCGAGAATTAGGAGAAATTGTTGTAGAATTCAAGATTTTTCAAGGTTATAAGTGCAGTAATCTCACTAAACCACTAGCACGCTTTTTTAAAGTGGTTTTTAATTTAGTGCAGTAGAAAATAAAATTCTCTAAAAATAGAAAAACCTAAAAAATCATGGATCACAAGTCATCAAGTATATTATGTTTTTGAAAGACAGAATTTTGAATTACAATAAATTAAACGGAATTAATATGCTATCAAGAGGTAGAGAGTTTATGGGAAGGACAGTACCGAGCCGGAGGTACTATAATTTATTTAAGTAGAGATGTGAAATGTATGCAAAAAAAGGTTGATTTATTATCAGCTGACTGTATTTATTGTCAATGTTCATTCCAGGGCTTTTTCGTTCTTGGTTGTATACAGATTACATCTATATTCACCGGGATTTTATATGAATGAGATAAACAAATTCCTGATAGAACTGAATGAGATAAAAATATCCCAAACCGTTCTTATTATTGGTGACATAAACATAAACCTATTATCTAATGAGAATATTGTAGACGAATATAGAATAATTAGGAGTTATTTTGGATTTGATTGATAAATGAACCCACAACACTAATTAGCAATAAAGTGCTAATAAGATGGTGCATCGATCATGTTCAGTTCATTTGTTCAGTTCACTAAAATTTGATTAAATAGCAAAATAAGGAATATAGAAACTAAAATTTTACATTTAGATACAACCGATCATTCATTGATGAAGATAGGAATACAATATGAAAAACAATTTATAAATCAAAATACACGAAATGAAACACAAAGGAAAAGTAGGATGGACCACAGAAAACTCAAAAGCATATAAGCAACAACGGTATGGAATAATGTTCTAGGAGAAACAGAGAATCGTAATGTCGAAACAGTATGGGAAAGATTTATTACATACTTGCAGAAAACAATTTACAAAGCTGTAACAACTAGGGAACCTATAAAAAAATAAGGAATTAAAACCCAGGTCAGAGTGGATAATCAATAAAATACAGTTTAAAAATTATCTTTATAAAAAATATGAAGAGCAACCAAATAATCCGGTAAATAAGAAAAATATTTAAAATATAGAAATAAATTGAGAAATGAAATCCATATTTCCAAAGACTATTTTTTAAAGTTATTTGAATTTTGCAAAAGCAATACTATGAACAATGGGAATTGTAAATAGATTGTTGGGAAGGGAGGGGGTGGGTAAAGAAAGACAATCGAAAGAATAACACTTGAAAATGGTGAAACAATTGAGGGTACAAAACAAATAGCTGATAGTACAAATAAGTACTTTCTTACTATTGTAGAGAATAACAGATCCAAATTAGAAAACTGTTTGCAAGATCAAGAACTGGCAGATGTTTTCCTAATACAATGTCAAGCTGGATCTATTATCCAGCCAGTGAATGCAGAAGAGATGCATGACATAATAAGAGATCTGAAGATGAATACAGCGCCGGTAGTGGATGGTATCTCGACTCAAACAATTAAAGAAATTTCAGATCACATCCTAGATGCTTTAGTTAAGCTCTAGAATCCGAGCTTACAAAAAAGGTGTTTTCCCCGAAATATTAAAAAAATCCATTATAATCCTCATTTCAAAAAATAGCAGAAACACAAACATTGATAACTTAATACCAATAACACTATTATCAATATTCGCTAAAATACTTGAGAGGGTGATGGAAAATAGGATTCTGAACTGCTTTAATAATAGAAATTTTTTAGCAAGAACCAATTTGAATTTCTGCAAGGTAGAGGTACTGAGGAGGTAATGAAAACTTTGCTATCTAAACGTACGAAGAAGGGCCCCACACAGGATCACCTTTGGGACTTCATTTAGACTATAATGATAAACATGCATTGCGTGGGTGTTAGCTACAACAGTTATGTTATTTTATTTCAATTTGTTTGTACAATGTTATTTTTTTGGTCGAATAAATTATTATTATATTCTTATTATCCTTTTCCGAGAATGAGCATTGATACGCTCAAACCTTAGCCAATTTATGTAGATACAAAACAATAATAATTATTCAAAAATGCATTTTCAATTGCATTTTAATAATCATTCATTTTATATTTTGTAAATTCATCTAAAACTTTTCCGTATTGCTCTGTATTGTATAATACGTATTGTACATGTATAATCCAGTATATATTCTAGTATTCAAAAATGAAGCACTCAATTGATTACCATGAAGGATTGTGAACAGAGAGAGGGTAAGAGGGGGATTGATGCACACTGCTGTGAAAAATATTCGTCCAGGCGGGAATTGAACTATAGCATCAGATAAATTAGACCAAATTGGAATGTCATGTAATTAATTATCACTTATTTGATTGCAATTGAATAATTGCAAAATCAAATTAATTTCTAAAGATTTAGTTGAAGATGATCATATTTAGCCGTATTCAAACCGGAAAAGTTGAAACTTGAATTGATCATTTCATATATTGCTACCACATTCGTACCAAACACAATTCTGTCTACCAATTCATATATTTTTTTGGTGTTTGAGGAACTTCAACATTAAGAAGAATTATCAAGATAACTGAATAATTTTCAATAGAACAGAGTACCCCATGAAAAACTTGTAAACACAAACAAGAATGCACCATTTTTCGGGCCGTTTTCTGGTAATGTGAAAGACTTTCACATTTTAGAAGAATCATCTAGATGCTGAATGAATCTCTTCTATAACACAGTGCTTCCCAAAGAGACTGACACGAACTTTAAACATACAAGAATTTTAGTGAATACATCCTTTGTAACAATAAAAGAGATAACCTCATAGTTTTGTTTCATGTTTTACGCCATACACTGACTGAACCATTCTCAGTGGTCTCGGTTGGGATGCTGTATGTGAGGATTCCGACTCATTGTCATCAGCTGAATCCACATCACCTAGAAAACATAAATGAAGGAATGAGTTCAGAAATAAGGTGTGCCAAAGTAAATTCAGAAGACATTGCAGATCATACAGACACAGAGAAAAAAGAAGCACACCTAGATCACAAAAATCTTCTTTCGTCTCTGAAAACTGCATATAATAAAACTTGAATTTTAAAAACACTTATTAAGTGAAAATGCACTTACTATTAGTAGTGACGATCGTTTCGACCTGGTGTGGGGGTTATCATCAGACTGTAGAAACTTCAGTCGTTCTTCTTCAGTCGAAACTTCAAATTAGAAGTTTCTACATTGCGATGATGACCCACACCAGATCAAAACTATCGTTAGTACTAATAGTAAGTGCATTTTCATTTAATAAGTGTTTTCAAAATTCAAGTTTTATTTCATTAGTGAAAAAGTATGGATATGCAACACAGTTTTCATGCATATAATATTTTCAAGTCATATAATATTTTTCCAAAATTCATCCGCGGAAGCTACTTTTACATTACCTCTATCGTGCAAGTCTTGGGCTGGTCATGACGTGCTCCACATTTTTGTATATAATATACAAAATTGATTCAAGTTAGGTACAAGCATCATGATATTATTCTAGTAGTATCAATGAGTGAGGTCTCAACTTGCTTGGCATGAGCTGAGTTTCTTGCTAAGTGCAAGTGCTGAAGAGCGAATTACATGTGGTATTGCTCCCAAAAAGATCCAATGATATTCCTTATTATGCTGTTCCTTTTGTTTTATTACATGGAAATGCTATTTGTAGGTAAGAGCTCTGTCCAGCTTAGCACCAAGATACTTTAATGGATCACATCAATATATTAAATTAAATACAACAATATCAGAATAAACAAATGGGTAGTCCAGGCAGAGAAAAAATAACAAAAGGTCTAGTAGAACGTGTTCGGATAAGAGATCTAGACATGAGTTCCATCCCACTTTTGAATATTTCAAACTATAAAGTTGTTGCAGAGCAGTTTGAATTTAGTGTAATTAACAACACAACTTTATCCTAAAAACCAGCGTTACCAGACGGCCACTTTGTGAAACATGAATACTATTTTAAATACCTGCTGTTTCTGGAAGAATTTAATATATAATTTGTACACGCTACTAACATGTAATAAAGTAGCTTGTGGATTTTTGAAAGTGGATTTTCACACATTGAGCGGTCAGGTCAAATGATTGTATTATCATTCATTCCATCATCACCTAGGGTTAAAATACTTCTATAAAGTTGCCATTGTAAATAAATAAATTTTACACGTTCTTGGAAACTGAATACATAGAATTAATTATTTATAATAGTACAAGAGAGAGACGCTTATCGTATTGTTAAATTGATACTGAAGCTGCAGATCTCTGATATCTTGTTTTTCTTCAATCCATCTTCAATTGAGAAATCCAACTAGAAGCTTGTATTTGACAGAAGCCGCCATTTTGCACAAAGAAAGAACGTGGATTGCAGAACTCGTAACGTCTGAGCGCTTTCTGTGAACACGGGTCCTATAGGGAGTCTTTGTTAAAAGTTAAAAAAACTATGACTTTGTAATGGGGTAAAAAAGTCAAGTAATCAATATATCAATAAATGACTTTGTAAGTCATCAATATATGACTTTGTAATATTGTGAGAACGATGAAAAGTAACTTACCATCACTAGAGTTAGTAGAAGCGATAAAGTGTTCTGAGCGTATAGCTTTTCTGGGCCTTGGTCTTGTTCGCCGATAATACTTGAACTCTCTGGGCAGCGTGTAGGAACGCGGCAGGGATACCTAAAATCAAATTGAATTCTTCTTTATAAAAACAATAGATACATCAGCAGACATTCCACTTTCTATTTATAGGGCTACTACTACAAGGATACAGTCTCAGTGAGGGGGATGGGTACAAAAACTTGTATAGTACAATTTTAATCATTTATTAATTTTGTTAAATAATTTATTTTTGTACGAGGGTCATGTTTCTTCAAGTTGACAATTTACATAAAAGACAAATGTATGTTAAAGAATAGTCTAATTGTACCACTAAATTTAAATATATGATTATTCTTCAAAATAATCGCGGTGAAGATTGAGGCATTTATCATACGAGTAAGCCAACCAACTAAAATCCTGCTTATAAAATGTAGTCGCCAAATGAGTTGAAGTGGGCTATGAAGTTGTTTTGGAGTTCCTCATTAAATTGTAAGCGCTGCCCCCCAAGTTATGTCTTGAGCTAGGGAAAAAGGTGTAAGTTACTAGTGACTCAGTCAGGTTTGTATGACGGGTGATCGAAAATATCTCATTTGATTTGCTGAAGAAGCCGTCTGGATGCAACAGCACTGTGAGGCCAAGTTGTCGTGCAGCACAACGATTCCGAAAGTCATTTCAACTGACATCTTCAATTTTCCGACACCATTCCTGCATAGCATTATCACACATAAACGTGACATTCTGCATAAACGTGAATCATACCTCGGTAGATTCAGTAGGCAGCCATGTTTCTGGGTTAAAAACTCGTCAACAATTTACGATCTGGACGCCCCGATCACAGAAGACACAGGTGGGGACGCCCCGATCACAGAAGACACAGGTGGGGACGCCCCGATCACAGGTGGGGACGCCCCGATCACAGGTAGGGAAGTCACGCTGTTCAGCTCTGTGAAAATCAGCCCCACTACCGCTTGTCTGTGATGTCTTATAAGTGTTTGCAGGTTGAAATAAATTACTCTCGTAAGGGAGTAACTTTGAGAAAAACACCACATGCCATAGCCTGTTGTATTGAATAACAACGATTTTGTTATAATAATTTTTTGAATTTTTGAATGAAAATTGAATACCTGTGAGTCGAGGTCGGATGGCACACGGTATGACTTGTACATCAGGTACAACATCTGCTGATGCCCAGCTCCCGCTGACACATCGTAATACCTGTTCGCAACATCACAATAGTTAGTCTCAAATCAAATTTTATTTCATTAACATACATCAATTAATGAATTAAAACGACTTGGAAATTAATGTCAAAACCACTGATTTATTAAAACAGTTTGAGTTACTAGTTTCTGTTGTTATACCATGATCAATATCTAGTTTACTAGAATTTCATGCTGCTTTAATAAATTTGTGGATTTGGCCATATCAAGTCGTTTACATTCAATATCCTCACAAAATCACCTTCCTAACAACACAGAGAGATACATAAATTGATTAGAGAGCTAAGTAGATAAAAGGGATATGTAACATTTTTCAGATTTTGGAGATAAACGAGGATTGTTCCAGAATTGAGTTACACAATTTTTTTATAACTCTGTACATTGCAAGAAAAGGCTGCCAAGATTCATTCGTCAGTTACAAGCAATCCAATATGGAGCTACCACTCACTCCTACTGTCAAATGGAAAATGCGTAGTGTTATCCGTCTTTTAACGGGAAAGAATAAACGTGCGACTGAAATTCCCCGCAAGTTGTGTAGTGTGTATGATGACGACATTACGTCAATGCAAATTGTTTCATGTTTGTACCAATCCTATGTTGAAGGAAGAATAACATTAAACAACGAACAACGTGACGGCCGTCCATCCACCTCACGTGTCCCAAACATTGTCGAAGATGTCCGTAGACACTGACCGTAAACTTAACGTTTGACAAAATTAATTAGTAACACTCTCCAAATATTAAAATTAGTCATACACAACTTGCGGTTAATTCCAATCGCGCTTTTACTCTTTCCCGTTGAAAAACGGATGACACTAAGCATTTTTTAAACGATGGTAGAAGTGAGAGGTATCTCTATATTGGATTGCACGTAGCTGAAAGAAAATTTTACAGCACTGCCAATAAACCTGGAAGAAAGAATATATTATTGAATTTTTATGAAGCAGCCTTTTCATGCCATGTAGGGTTATAAAAAAATAGTGTAACTTAATTGTGGAACAATTCTCGTAGTATCAGGGTTGTCACAGATATGTCAAGGTTATTTTCCTGACTTCCTACAATGTCTGAGGGAAACTTGAGTGGAAAAAGGAGGCATAAATTAATGTATATTTGTAAGAATGAATAAAGCAGAAAATAATATGTGCATATATTATACAATATGCATTAAATATAATGTACAATTTAGAGAACATAATATAATAAGTATTATGTATTATATAATGGATGAGATAACAAGAATATAAAAGAGGAACAGCCTCTGTACTGTGCTGTGCAAAGAGAAACAGCCAATGTAATACGCTGGATAACAAGTAAGTGACAAGACAAAATGGAAGGATGAGTCATGTCATGACATATTTCAAGTAAGCCCTTAATTATCAAATAGCTAATATTCAAGTAAACGAAGAGTGGATGTCCAAGAGCATTTCATTATATTTGATATATTATTTGAAATACACAACTTTTAGTATTCATATGTCGAAATGAGTACTAGAATCAAACAATTAGTTCTTTCTACAGGGTATCAACCACAGTTGATTATCAGTTATACATAAATTTAAGAAGAAAGTTACAATAATAGCAAATGGGCAAAAAAGGTACGACTTCCACGGAAATAATAAAGTTGTATTAATGTATAAGTAGCATAATTAAGAAAATGGTTAAAGGTGAAAACATGTCCATAGAAATGATAACATAAATGCCAGAAATATTACAGGAATCTTTCAAAGTTACAGATGGTTTTAGTCTGGAGGGAAAAGTTTGGAATTGCAGCAGCGTGAGTGGTGAGGGGGATCGGGTACTGAAAATGCGCTTTGTTTCTCGCGCCATCTGTTTTGCATCCAACCTTTCATACTCTTCACTAGCCGACTTTTTCCTCGTGACTGATCCATCTATATTTTAAACTGAATTATTTTGATAATTTGTTTATAAAAACTACAGATGGGAATGAATGAGATAATGCATTTTCTTCAAATGCTAATTAATATATAATTCATTTCACAACAATTCAAATTAAATGCTGTCAAACAGCCCAAAAACTTCTGCTACAGTATTACTGATAACAGGATGAACAGTTAGGAAGAAATTCAATGAGAGCTACTATCCAAAAAATATTTGCCAGGCCGGGAATCGAGCCCGAAACCTCCTAATTGCCGGTTAAGCATGCTTTAACCAATTACACCAAAATTATTATCTGGATAGCAGCGCTCATTGTAGACCATAGAGGCCAGCCAGTCTACAGAGGGAATGCATTTGATCAAATGCTAATGAAAATTTTATAATTCTTCAACGAAAATCCAAATTGAATGTTGTCAACCACCCCGAAAACATCTGGTACTGTAAATATTGATAAATTTGGCAAAATTGGTGTTATTAAGCGCTTTGTATTCAGTGCAGGAATATACAATTTTTCAAGGCGCTTTGTATGAGAAAGATTTCCGAAAGGTGCGTACAGATTTACGCGCCGCGAATACGAGCAATTCACTATTAATCAGCTGATGCCAAGCTTTCTATGTCTGAATCTTGACGTCTCTGTACAAATACAGATATAATCAGCTGATTATATTGCTCGTGTTCGCCGTTCATACTACCGTTCTTACTATCTTCATACCGTTTCTGTACAAATACAGATGTAATGTATCAGCAGATGTAATATCAGCTGATGGAAAGTGAATTGCTCGTGTTCGCGGCGCGTAAATCTGTGCGCACAGCTGTAATCAGCTGATGCCAAGCTTTTTATATCTGTATCTTACCGTTTCTGTACAAACACAGATATAATCTGCCGATGAAAAGTGAATTGCTTGTGTTCGCGGCGCGTATATCTGTACACACCTTTAGACATACCTAGTATACGTTTAGAACTCCACCTAATAAAGAGTATTCTCATTCAATCTAATTTATACGTACTCGTGGTCAGAGGTCTGCCAATCGTGCAGATAGTGCGGAGTGAGCAATATTTCGGGGGTATGGGGCCGTGAGGCGTGGGGCGGTTGCTTGCCCCTTGGCGGAGGAGGAGGTGGAGGAGGCGGAACCACCCCCGCAGGACTCGGATGCAGCTTGCCCTGTTTGATCTCCTCCTCGATAACTCGCAACTCCAACAGCTGCTTCTGCTTCTTCTCCTGCAGTTTCTGTTGGATGTTGACACGAGAGCCCACACTGGAGCTGCCTTCGTTTTCGCTCGAACCACCCTGAAACAATAAAAACTCCACAATTTAATTTACAATTCTCAACAATGAATGGATTAGGAAATTATTACAATAAATTCGCATGGAATTTATTCAATTTTGATGTGATGTTTATGACTTGTGTTAATATTATATAGGGTACGATGCATAACATGAAAAATAAAATTGAATTGAACACAATACATTGCAGCAGAACCTCGATTAACATCCAGTTCCATTCCCAAAATCATTATTTCCTCTAAATGGTTATTTCTATTCCTTACTTCCTTACGTTTTCTACTGAAAAATTCAGTTGTTGATCTTAGTTGAATTAGGATCAGTTTGAATTGGTTTGTTTTTCAGATTGATTTCTACACTGTTGCAGGTTTGATGCCTAGTGACATCGGACTCCCCTTGAATTAGGATATCAGATACTTTATATTTCTTAGAACAAATAAAACTGGGTCAGGTAGGTACGTTGATCACACCTAAATCAATCCATAGACCGAATAATCAACTATTATATTTTCTTGAATAAATTTTTTATAATCAATTGAATTGGCTACATATGACGGTCTTAGTGTCTGTCATAAGTTTTGTGAAGTCTTTCAATGGACAGGGATTTAGACACAGCACCACTGTATTCTTTACAGTCTATTTTATACAATGTTATGGTTTTAAATTTATTAGTTTCATTTAATCATTTATAATAGCTCAACTTGAAAGAATATATAATTATAAAATGACAAACAAATAATAAATTCAATCAAGTCCTCACATAATAGAGCAGACACACATAATTAGTATCATGGACAGAAGTAAGACACTGGGCCATATGAATAAAGTTGAGCATTTGCTTCATTTTCTATGAATAAACGTGAGCAAAAACTTTTGCTCATGCTCATCAAAAAAATAGTTTGAGCATTTGCTCAAAAGTAAAAGCTTTTACTCAAAATTGTATGAATAAACTAGAGCATTTGCTCAACTTTTGAAGCAAATGCTTCAAAAAGGAGAATCTAGTCTAGAGCAGCTTATCACCTTATGCTCATAGTAAAATGGCTCAACTAATTCGTATGAGGAAGAGGAAAATATATCCGATATATAAAATTTAGACACGATAACAACCAATAGTTGAGAACTATAAAACTCTTTTTAGATTCAACCATGATATATATCACCATTATCCCTACAAAAGAATAAATACAAAAGATAGCAAGATAGCTATCACAAAATAGGAAATAGGCATTTAAGAAGATGAGAAGGTGTAGACGATTAGAAGAAGGCTATTGATATTATAAGAATATGCTGTAGATTATTATAGAGATGACATTTTTTCACGCTATTATTTCAAAATTCTAAACTCAACTAACCTAAAACTCTATTCATAAATAGAAAATAGAGCAGACGACGCAAACACAAGCGGTGCCCCCTACTTGCATATTTAGCGCTTCCGTGAGCTATAAAAACAAATTAAGGCTACAAGAGCGAATCAGCTGATGAAAAATCTTTAAAATACGTGAGCATTTGCTCCAGAGTTCAGGAGCATAAGGTAAGAGTATAAGGTAAAGCTTATTCATATAAAAATGAGCAAATACTTTTGCTTCTACCTTTTGCTCATGAGCAAAACCTTATGCTCCATGCTCTTGCTCATGAGCATTTGCTCTGGTTTTATTCATAAGGGCCATTATTACATTCATATTAGATTAATACTGGGGTAACGTTCTTAGCAAGTACAGATACAGGAGATATAACCTGTGATTCAAATCTTGAACTCATATAGGCCAACAATTACTTTAGCGGAATAAATTAGACAACTGATACAAAAAATTTTTTTTCTTTCTAGTATGGTAATTCCATAACACAGCGAAAAGTATTTTCCAAGAATGAGATGTATCTATCTGATAATTAGAATATTTAGGTTATTCATCGAATAAATTAATTCAATAAAACAGAAAGAAAATCATTCATTGACAAAAAATTTCAGCCATTTAAAAAATAGCTCACACTGATTTCAAAATCAGTCTAAAAGAGGTTAAATCCTAAATTTCCATGCTCACTTCAAGTACAGTATGTCACTAGAAGAGAGTTAATCAAGATTTCTGCAGAGCAACTGACTCAATCCGCCTTCTTATTCAGAACTTGATCTCATAGTGAATTTGTCATTTATAATGAGTAGTATAGCATTTAAGCTACTATTTATATATTTGTCTGTATATACTAAAAACCAGTATGGAATTTCATTGTGTGCAATTTATTTTCTTAATTTTCTGATGAATGTTAGTAGATACAATTACAATAGTTTTAATTATAATATGTACAAAACATTGTTAAATGTGTAAATGAATTTTATAAATTTGTATTATGTTTTGTGAATAAAAAGCTATTTGATTTGATTTGATGATCAATTCGAAGTCAACTATTCAAAAATTAACAAGGGAACCGAAACACTTACTATTACAGAAAACAGAAATGACTATCTTATCCTACTAATTGATGCACTAAGAACTACTAAAACACCTACTTTTTGATTCACAACTTGAAAAAATAGGTCAACTGAACAAAAAACGCAAATATCATAGAATGATAATAAAATTACTTACATTTTACAAGATGTACTGCTGAACGCATGTAGAAGATATAACATTGTTATTAATTGTTGATTTGTAGAGGAAAACAAATAGAAATACTCAAATAAAATCAATATGGAAGGATAACAATGACAATAATTATCATCATCAAGCAGATGTAATAGATTATGTGGATTAAAAAGATCTTAAGTTAAACAAACCTGAAAAGATCTGAACAAACAAACAGAATATTTATATCTTCATGTGAAAAAGCAACTGATAATTAACAATTGACCAATTTGATTCCACGATTCCAGTCAACCGTTATCAATAATATTGAATATGAAATTACTCAATTTCTTCAATTACATGGCCTAATTTCAATTAGCTTTCTAAATATAGACATTGATTCAGTGGTATTTGGTATAAATATAATGAACCACTTGTTAACCATTTGACATCACGTCATTATATTTCTCTTAGTTTAAATTGAAGTACAATCTTCAAAAATATTCGAGGAGCGCTCATCTTTTATGATTATCATTTATCATCTCTGTCATCTGCAACTCTATCCTCATTCTGTCTCTAAGTCTGCTCTCATCTACAAGAATTTGCCTAATTTGAAGCAAGGAAATACTGCTTTGTGATAGAAAACTTTTTTTAAGAAAGAGATTAGGCTACATCGATATTTTTGACTGTTGAGAAGAGGGTATAATGAAGCGCTCCTGTCAGTAAGTAGAAAAATGTTTCTCACATTTAAAAATAATGACTGCATGTTATATAACTATAAAATTATAGTAGAAAATCGTTAGAGTGAAGATAAATTTGAGTTACTTGGGGTGGAAACATAGTGGAGCGGCGAAAGAAGCTTCAAGCTTGAGAGTGTTACATTTAATGTATATAATACAATGGTATGGTGACGCAATCTGGTGGCGAATAGTGGTGCACTATGTGCGCCAAGATTAAAATACATTCAAAACTCAATATTGAATCAACACTCTTAAGCTTCAAGCTACCTTCGCCGCTCCTCTATGTTTGCACCCATATCAAGGTAGATCGACGTTACAAGTCAAGGTAAATTCAAGCTACATTTCAAGGTAAATTTAATTTGCATATCAAGGCGAATTTGAGTTACATATCAAAGCAATAGTATATTTCACACCTAGGGTGGAAAATGTGTGTTTGCCGGCTCGAGTTCGCAGTATGTGATGTGGCGAAAAATAGCATTCGCAAACGAACAAAAATGTTTTCAAGTAATGAAGTCAAGAACTTGAAGCGTATGAGAGCCGGCAAACACACATGCGCTTCGAGCTACGAACGCTATTTTTCGCCACACCACAAAAACAACCTGAAAACTTGATTAACACTGAGAACTTGACGAACTGAAAACTACGAAATTGCCAATTGACAACTAAAATCTTGACGTACTGAAAACTTGACAACTGCAAAATCGACAAAACTGAAAACTATAGATGAACTGTATACTTGACAAACTGAAAATATGACGAATTGAAAACTTGTAAATTTGAAAACTCTAAGTACTGAAATCTTTGCATACTGAAAAAATGACAAAATTGAGCTTGAAAACTTGAATTGAAATTTGTATGATCGGGCATGATCGTGTTCGTATCAGCTGTTCAAGGTCATTTTCTTTTCCGCTCCAAGGCCAAAAATGCTCATTTTAGTGCGGTAAAGAAAACATTTTCGGGCCTCCAGCTGATCTCTTACGACCTTCATATTATGAGGTCCGAAAACAGCTGATTGATTACGATTTAGTGTGGCGAAAATTTACGTGACATATGATAATTTTTACAGTTTTGCTGTAGGTGGAGGAAAATGTTGAATGCTTCATGGGAGCCAAGTGGTTTTCTCCCTCAGGGGAGTAGTAAATTCTATTGAAAATAGGTTCACTCAGGGAGAAAAGTTTCCCTCAAGTCCCTAAATGCAATAATTGTTGACTAACCTGATGATTGTGTCTAGCAGGTAGCGGCCGACACCAAAACGGCACCGGGTTCTCACCAACTGACGGCGGTGGAATGAAAGTTGTCGGCTTCTTCTTTTTTCTCTTCGTCATGGCTGCCGTGTAAGGATTGGTGAAGCGACAATTAAAAACGCCCGGAATTCCTCCATGATGATGGTTTACACAATGATATCTGTCAATCAAATAAATATTCATATTAAATGGAAACGACTAAATATTATCGAAATCAATGTCTTCAATGTAATTTGAATTTTTAATTACATCTTAGAAAATCTACGTAGTTGGATAGTGATACATGATTGGGGATCAAAAATTGAAAAAGTAAACATTTATGATGGAGCCATCTGTAGACGTTCGACAGAACTGCTTGGAGTAGTGTTGTGTTGTAGTGCTGTAGTATGTGTTGGAAAAAGTACTCAATAAATATTTTATTGCAGTAACAAAAGAAAGAGTGCATAAAATGCATCACAAAATCAATTAAAACAATAATAACTAATGAGACCCGTCAATAAGGGGGTGACAAATTTGAAGCTGTATATTTTATGCTGTAAGGCTTCAGCCTAGTAAAAGAGGAATTTTAAAATGAATGAAATGAACTGACCTATATTTGGCAGTCTGCTGTTGTGTGTTGTTACTATCTCCGTTTCTCTGCAGCCAAGACGAGTTGTTACTATCTCCGTTTCTCTGTAGCCAAGACGAGTTGTTACTTGGAACACCAATAGTTGTGCCATTGTTGTTGGTGTAGACGCCGCCACTGAAGCTATGCCGACGCACCAAATCCTTTAATCAATCAAATTCGAACAAATTGGTGTCAATAATAAGCCTAGTCGTATATCCAGGATAGAAAATAATTTTCTAATCTGTTCATCTATTTTCATTACACATATTAGTTATCATGATGACTATTTATATTTATTTCATGGATACTTATATATCATATTCATCATGTTTTGAATAATATTGAGATACTTTGTCTTATATCATCTTTAATATGGTTCATGTTATTATAGTAAATACAATCAACTTAAATGCCATTTTTTATTGCAATGTAATGTCACTCACTAGCACCATAATCATCATTTTCATCTACTAACCAACTCATGCGAAACTTCGAATACTTAATGGATTCATTCCATTGTTCATTTATCTATTTATTCATGGAATCAATACAATAGAAAACAAGACACAGTCCAAAAATTTTCTTCTTCTCATTTTGATAAATTGTCCAAAGAAGGTTATGCAACTTCTACCATTTCTTCAGTCTTTAATTTTCACAAAAACTGAAAACTGTACACAAAAAGAAGACTGTCCAAATGGAGTTTGTGTAGGTATAACTTTTTCACAAATTGTACTTTTCACAATAACTGTATCAATTGTAAATTTTAGATTTTAATGCTATAAATTACCGAACATATACAAGGAAATTCAAGGTTATGTAATAATTATGATTTAATCGGATTTGACTTTTCACAAAAACTGTATACACTATCAATTTATTAACCAATATAGCTGTTGAATGACCAATAAGATACGAGTAAATTTAAAGTTATATAACAATTACGATCATCTTTTCAGATTTCACTTTTCACACAATCTGTCTGCACTGTCAATTTTAAAGGCTAAATTTAAAAGGTTAAAAGGCTAACTTGAGTAACTGGAAAGATACAAGGAGTTTGAATCTGTACAATAGACAACTCTTTGTACCTTTGTTAAAGAACTAAGTACCGAAATGTTTCAAGTTTGTTATGTATGTTTGTTTTGTTTTTTATTATTTGGGAAATGTACTTAAATATCAACTTCAATAATCTTTCTAATGTACAATTTTTTACCATACCCTAACTCCAAAGAACTTCTATATTTACAAAGTTATAATATTTTTCAAAAATAATATTCAATAAAGATCCTTTGCTCCACCATCTCCTTACAATTTAAGATCACCAGTTAAATATCAGTAACCTCGATTTAGAAATATATATATATGTAAAAAGATCACTCCTCTACATACTTCCTAAATTATTTAATAAATTGCCTCTGAATATTCGAGATTATTCAAAAAGTGATGTTCTTAGCTATGTAATAAATAACAATAACCTCATATAAAGAAGCAGCTAGCAGAGATTTTGCTGGTACATTAATTTTATTGAGTCACTGCCGCCAGCCAGAGCGACCACTATTATTTCTTGAAATTTTACTTTCATTTCTCAATTTTTTCCTCCATGTATGTTTATTATAATTTTTGTTTCCATAAATAGTGAATAATTATTTTTCATGATTTATGATTTGATTTAATAGATATTTTTGTTCTACTTGAGTATTTTATCTAATATATTTTCTTAAATTTTATTATTCTAGTACCTAGATAAGTTTACCTTGCTAGCCAGCATCATTCCTTTATATCCTCTTCTTACTTCCCAACTTCCCTTTGCATGCAAAAAAAAAAAAATGTTTTCTCTTCCTCTTATCAAATTTGTTAATTTTATTTCTTTATAATGTACGATTCTATTATTCATTATGTATAGCCTACTTATATAGGCACCTACTGAAAAATCTTCGGGTTTAGTGGGACTTCCAATGTAAATACTTTGTTCAATAAAACTTGATTGATTGATTGTAAAGTGTATATTTTAAATGCAATAGATTTGAACTGCTACCTTGCCATTAGCATTGCCGTTGGTGTTGGGATGCAATCTGGCCGTACTGTTGTTGCTGCTAAGCCGACCACCCGCCTCATAGTTGAGTCTCCGCACATGGAAAAACTGATAGTAGAGCACCTGGAATACGAGCCCGAAAGCGAACAGTGCGGCCACCAGAAGAGGAAGAGACTCACTGTACCAGGGAGGCGATCGTGAGATGCCAATGCGCCATGTCACCATTAGAAGAACGTTCTCCAGCCCCATCACTATGTAGAACGTCAGCTGTCAATCAGAAAACTTTCATTAATAATCATAAACATCACTAAGTTTATGTTGCTGCTAGGTAATTAATATTCTATCAAGTATACATAATCTAAACTGCTCAGTTAATGACTTGTCATTGTATCATCAACTGTACATGTCAGCAAATCGAAAAAACATTAACATAATTATATATAATTTGAAATTATTGAAAGTTTTCTTATGTAATGTTATTTTGGTGAATAAATGATTATTATATTATATTATTAATGATCATACACCTCAATAAACAAGTCAGCTGAAAATCATAAAACTTATGTTTACTTGTGTTTACGAACTCCTTACCAATACTTATGTTTACTTGTGTTTACGAACTCCTTACCAATACTCTAGGGCAAGGGCATTGTTCCTGGGTAAAAAACATATCTAAATATCATATTTAACTTTACCGGAAGTCTTCAGTTACTCACAAGGCGGCCATTTTGCTTTTTTCACATATTATTTTTTCTATATAATGGTTAAACATACGAAATTGAAACTTTGCACATTCATTCATTACAACTAGACAAGGCTACAAAAAATTATGATAATTTTTCAAAATCATAAAACAAAATGGCGGCCATTTAAAATTCTGTTTCTTAAATAACTCAGAAACCGTTGGTTTTACAAAAACTTTACCAAAATAACTTTTTTTAGTAAATTTAATTACCTATTGATTGGTACCAGATTTTTTATTATATTAACTGAGATATGGCAGCTTTAGTGGCTGGTGACCACTGAGAGTTTGTTGCAGTGCAAACCAAAGCAAGCTGATAGAGTCGCCTCAATGATGCAACAATCTCTATTTGCATTGCATGTTAATAGTAAGGGGTTTTAGGTCATTTCAAACAATAAAAAAATAACGTTAAGTAACCCTCTAAAGATGGAACACCAAACACTAAAGCTGTCATATCTCAGTTAGTATTGGTTCAATCTTGTACCAAAACTCTGGTACTAATCGATAGGTAATTAAATTTACTAAAAAATTAGTTATGTGACGTTTTTGTAAAACCAACGGTTTCTGAGTTATTTAAGAAACAACATTTTAAATGACGGCCATTTTGTTTTATGGATTTGAAAAATTATCATAATTTTTTTTTAACTTCGTCTAGTTGTTATAAATTATTGTACAACGTTTCAATAACGAATGTTTAATCATTATTTGGAAAAAAATAATAAGTGAAAAAAGCAAAATGGCAGCTGTGTTAGTAACTGAAGACTTCCGGACAATTCAAATATAATATTTAGATATGCTTTTTACCCAGGAACAATACCCTAGAGTATTGGAAGGCAGTTCGTAAACACTCTGTATAAGTGATTATAAACATCACATTGTAGAACGTTCTAAAAAGTTCATCACAAGTTCTAAAAATTCGAATCCTAATCAGAAAAATCACTAGCCTAAGTATAAATCTGAATGAAAAATTATTTTCTGTCAGAAAAAAAAACAAATGTATATAAGAAGGTAAAGGTTTAAACCTAAAAACACAATGTTTTGCATAGTATACATAGTACAGGTTTGTGATTTCTTGATTTTTCAAGTTTTCGTACACTCCACTCCACTCGACATCAAGTTTTAATTGTTCTCAAAATTCACTCATGAAAGCTATTTTAAAACATGTAACAATGTATTTAGTCGTGTATTATGATTTTGTAGATATGTAGAAATTCTGCTTTATGAACAACATTTTGAATACTGAAAATTAACACAAGAAATTTCCACTTTGCAAATTATATTACAGATAATTTGGCAACATTAACACAACTTGAGAACAGTTAATAGAGAATAGATAAATTGAAATGTGATTAGTGTTGCTGGTGGAGAGTGTAAAGAAAATTTGTGATACATTGGTTACAATCTTTTTAATTGTTGAGTATTTTGATACAATTTGTATCATTCTATTTGGAATATTTTGTATTTTTAGAAGATTCAAACCCATGAGTCTCACATAGGAATAAGCTACTAGAACCTTCAAATAAGAGTGTAATAAAAAAATACAACTATATTTAACTACATTTTTATTCTATTATTTATTACAAAGATTCTTTATTTGAAAGATTCTGTATTTTTAAAAGATTCATTTTTTCTATGTGTCTCACATAGGAATAAAACATTCAAATCATAGTGTAATAAAGAAAATACATTTAACTACATTTATATTATATTTTTTATTGCATAAAATAAAGCACACAATTGATGATAATCATAAACGTACCATCTTTTGGCGATGATTGACCTCTTGCAGATTGATGTAGGCGAACACATAAACAAACGCAATAAGTGCTGACAAGGCAGCTTTGCGTCCGCGGGATATCCGCTCGCCGTGGAAAACGTTTTTAGGCGAGACTAGCCACAGAAACATGGAGACCCAATGCAACACAATCACCAGGAATACATAGCGACCGTAAATCGAAGCGAACGCCGTCAGAGAGATCACTCGACAGCATACAGTTCCCAGGCGCCAAAAGAACTGAAACATTAAAAATGAACCAATAGTTTTCATGCGCCTAAATAACTAAAACAATACAAAAGATCTAATAGTTTCCAGGTGCTAGAAGAACTTCAACAATATACCCCTTTTATGTGTTTTACTGTCGTGCGTCGCAACATCGCAGCATCGCAGCATCGAACGTTAAGTGGGTGAAGGGGCTCTTATTGCCTCAACTTCGACCACTTTAAAAGTTATAAAGTACAAATCAAAATTCATTTATCTATCTCGCACTGCATATTCTTGTGATTCTATGCATTTCTGTATAATATTGGTATACGTCTACCGTACATTATTAAGGCAATAAATTGAATTTTATAAATTGAACAGTGTTGTCAGATATGTGTAGAATTGCAAGAATAAGACGTTAATGTTGTCAATACCACTATATTTGTTAAAAATTAATTTAAATTACAGAAGCAAGTTTCATGGCAACACCTGTCACAACTGATGTGGCAGTTCAGTTGAGTTTTGTAGGTAATTTAAGTTAATTTTGAATAAATATAGTGGTATTGACAACAGCAACGTCTTACTCTTGCAATTATGAAAAAATACTACAACATCTCAAACCATACAATCAAATTATGTGTAGAATTATTGCATGATTAAATAAAAACACTATATTATATTGTCTTTTCTCCCTATATATTTTTACTTCCACAAAACTTGAGCTTGTGTATTATCGTCAGCTGTTGGTGTTGATAGTGCTATGTAAGAGCATTAAACTTGAGTAATGTGTGAATCAAATCAAATCAAATCAAAATTGTTTATTGTCATTACAAAACAAATTGTATAACAAGGTCAGGTACATTTACAATTTATAACATTCTTCATTCATCAATACATGAATAAGTATGGTAATGTTTTTTACACACTAACAATAATAATAACAAATCAACAATAATAGAAACAGGACAACAACAATAATATTCTATATGTCTATAGATGCGTTATAAGTTAGTGTCAAACATTCTACAAACTCTTAAACACTGTAGACACAAAGCTTACACAACATATCTTTCATGCATTCTTTAAAACTGCTCATATTTAATGCTCTGACGTCCGTTGGCAACAAGTTATAAATTTTCTTACCAAATTCATGAAAACTGTTCAGTGTTAGTTGTGATTTACATTGACTTCTACGCAACAATGTGTTCTGGCGTGTTCCATAATTGTGAATGTAATTATTTGTCTGCATTTCATGCATGTAACTTTTTAAATACAACAGACACTCAAGAATAAAAAGAGATGGTACCGTCAGTATTTGTAGCTCTCTGATCAAAGGTTTACAATGAGTTCTACAGTGGACATTAAAAATAGCTCTTACAGCTCTTTTTTGTAAAATCATGAGCTTTTTCATTTCAGACGAGTGTCCCCAAACCACTATGCCATATGACAAATGACTTTGAATGTGTGCATAGTAAATTGACAGCAATACATCTACATTGACAAAAGGTCTAAATTTCCTGATGAGAAATACACCCCTAGCAACTTTTTTACTGATATTTTCAATGTGTATGCCCCATTTCATGTTTGCCTGCAACGTCACACCCAAAAACTTCACCTCCTCATTTCCTGGATAATTAGCCAAGGAAAAATTCAACTTTTGGGTTTTGTTGCTGTTCAGACTAAGTGAGTTGGCTGCTGTCCAGTCCTCTATAATAGTATTTGCATCATTTATAAAACGTCAATGTATTCACTCTATCGTCTCCTATCGCTAATGGTAAGTCATTAACATATATTATAAACAGTGTGGGTCCTAATATGGATCCTAAATCAGCGAGCTAGAAAACAATCAACAATAATGTGAGCAAAAGAAAGAATAATGACTCTATGTCTTGCTAAATGAAGTATACTATGATGAAAGTTGAAACATGAATTATGAATGCAATAAAATAATACTTACTGATCAATATCACCAAGTTGAGTTCATTTTTAAGAGGTTTGCTAGACTGATTAGATCAGAACTCCTTGTTCATGATGGAGTGTTGGCAATCAATTTCTAAATCGGTGACAAACGTTCACGTACGATAAATATTCATATGCAATGTGAGGGCAGCCTTGGAGATGAAAATTACAATTTATAACACTGGTTAAAAGCTTGCTATCAGTAGAGTTGAAGAGTGGAGTCTGATAATATCGTAGCATTGGGCCTAAACTGTATATCCACTCATCTTCCGTTTCATTGCCCATGCACAAGTATAAAGCTCATGTGTAGGTACATCATCCTCAGCCAAAATTAAATGGAAGTAGCGTGAAGCGCACCTAGTTTTGGGGAACTCAGAATAAAATAAAAATAACTTACACAAATTTTATGCAGAATGTAAAATTCACATAAAAAACATATTTAAGTTTGCACTTCATTTTTAATAAATTAACTCACCTGAAATATCACTCCTAGCCAAGTCAGAACCAGTCTGTGGACATTTTGCATTCGCACGTTTTTGCTGAACGAAGCCAGAGCCCAGCACACACTGAACAGGGACAAAATGACTGAGACGAGATTGAGATCAACGAACTCCTTGGTGACAGAAGTTTCATGGAAGAGGAAGTAGAGTTGCACCAGCAGCATAGGAGCCGCTTCTATGAAGGCATGCACCAGTCTCAGCATGCAAAGGTCGCGCACTTCATACTTCACGAAACGCAGGTCTACTGGAATGAATAGCTTGAAGTATCTGCAACAATAATCCGCTACATTAATGATACGATTGTTACTAGAAACTAAACAAGTACCTAGTCACTTTACTTCCTAAGGACTAAAATTAATCCTATTTATAGTGATATTAATCCTATTTATCCTCTATCTATATTCACGATACAGAGTCAGTGGAAATGATAAGACCAAAGAGTATCCGATTCTCTGTTACCACTGACTTCTATAGTAGATGGCTGATTCCGGTATAGGAATCATTCCTATATCTTATGTAATATCAATTTCTTATTGTTGACTAGCAGGTAAGCCGTGCTCAACAATGGTCTAATTGAAAACTTGACAAACTGGAAACTTGACCTACTGAAATCTTGAAGAATTTAAAATAGGCTTATAACCACCCTCAGTAAATAAAGAATATATACGCAAAATTTCAATTTAATCAGTCGAGTAGTGATGATAAATGAATTGGTCAATTTGCTATCCGGTACGCGTAGGCCTATAGCCAATTCTTCCCTTTATTATTTTATAGTTATAATGATTAACCCTACCTCAAATATATTTTATTCCCAAGAAAACATATTTTATTAGGAATCTTAATAATTGAGATAAAATATCGTGATAATTCATTATGTTTCTTCATAGTCAACAAACGATTTGACAACAGTGGGAGGAAGAAAAGGATAGAGCTATCTGCTTTGTCTAATGACAGACAAGGATAGCAAATGAATGTTAGTCAAGTCCCGATTTTATAACGTCAATCTCACTACAAATAACGTGGATGGCATCTCTATGTATCACAGGTCTGATTGCCTTCCATTGAAGAGAGGAGGCATTGTCCTATTTGGTTATGCTTTAACAATGTTTCAAAAGGAAAGAATCTTGATAAACGGGACATCTCGTGTTTATAAAGGGACTAAACGTTTCTCTCATGGAAATTGTTGCCTCGAATATAAAATTCAGGAAGAAGATTCAGAAACTCCTAGAAGCACAAATAACCATAATTGTAAAGAAAAAAAATCAATAAATGGAGCACTAAATTCTCACAAAATACTTGATTTTATAAAAATGCATCATAAATGATAAATAAGTCTACTATAAGGAGCACAGAGGTTGAGTGGTAGAGAGGACTTGAAAGTCCTAACTCCGCCTAATAAAGATTTTTTTCATTTTCACAGACGATGGGTTTCATCAACAAACTGTGTGTCAGGTGTCTTCTGTAAATGAAGCTACAGTAATTTACCTGATATTTTTCAATATAAGAAAATAAGGGAAGGACATGAATTACATCAAATTATGCTTATGTAACATACATAAGCCCTACCACGTGGTATTGGAAAACAGAGTATCAGATGATTTAGCTTCAGTGCCAGTGAACATTTTCGCATATCAATAATTAGAAATTGAATCATTCACTTGAACATTTTCTAAGAGTGTTTGATAAGCTAAATAATTGGAAAATTATACTGAGAAATAGAAAAGTCACATAAATATTAACGTGAGTTCGATAAATAATAGTAATGCCATGAATTATTGGTGAGGTATTTGTTAGTAATCTGTTGCGTCAAGCAGCTCAAGTGAGCAGAGCATTACACAAAAATTACTGTATAATCGAGGTACAATCAGTTGATGAATATTCAACCTTATCTTTTTCATTGATCTAAGCTAACCTTCCCTCAATCACTAACCAGAGCACTGACGTAAGGTGACATTGATTAGACATGTTCTTCATACTTTACAATTATTAGATATATTGGCTAATGGCCTAAGAGAGCTTCACATCTAGTAATGAATACTACTCTCAGCAACACTCCACTTTCAGTGCACTAGTACTATAGTGACTAGTATGGAATTCTTTTCAATACTATCGAAAATAAAACTGCAACTAATATACTACAAATAGAATTGAAATAACTAAAACTGAAATAAAATATACTGCAACTCGATATTTCAATAACGATATGAGTGAGATATAAGTTGCGAGGACCGAAGAAGTAAAAAAGTGATCATTGGTGCACTCAAAGTGAAGTCTAGTCGTAACCTATCTAACCTTCTACTGTATTAACCTCCAAAGGATATCGAACTATATGATGCTGCACATGTATTGGTTACGTTTCAACACCTATAGGCTACTATTCTTTGGAAACTAACGTAACCTTGTACTGTACAAACCTCCACAAGATGCCAAACTGTATGATATGCAGGAACACAATGGATGAGAATGCGAAGCGGTTGATGGCCGACCTAGACGGATGACCTTGGTAGGCATGCGTGTACCACCGCAAGGACACCGCCTGGCTGACCACCAGGGAGAGCACCACGAAGGACATGGTGAAGAGTGCCCACGCACCCTGACCCCGCTCCCACAGCGCATATCCCATCACCACATCAAACACCACATCGCAGAAATAGGATGCCAGCGAGATGATGTTGAAGAGAACGTCGCAGAGCGGAAGAAACTCGTACTGGGCCATTCTCAGCCCGGCTCGCATCGACACGCATCATGTCCTAACAAAAACACTATTTCAAAATCATTCATTCCTCCCAATACATCAACTGTGAGCACAAATTTGAATGTTTCAATGTATCTCTCTTGTTATCGTTAGTATTACTGATAATCACAGTAAGAACATGCAAAATACCGTACAGAATATTTGATACACATTTTGGAATATTTTGCCACATTTTTTGATGAGTAAAATTGGAATAATATATACAGGAAGCTCATCTCTTTATATTTCCAACAGTTTTTTCCAAGCATTGGTCAGCACAATCATACTGCTTCAGAATGCAGTTTAGAATGGTGCAATGTATAAACGAGCGGTCAACGAAAAAATCCTTAAAAAATCAGATGATGTGACACTGACATAACTTAAATTAGTTTTCATCTTAGAGACTAGGCAAATTGAAAGCAGTGTGCGTTCAACAAAGAACAAAAACCTCTGGTTTTTGAATTCTCAAGTAACTGGACTTGAATAAATATTGAAAGAACATAGACAGATTATTTCAATTCTCAAGTAGGCTAACTTGAATAAATATTGACAGAACATCAACAGATTAATTCAACTCTGAAGTTGATTCTAATCTTGGTAAGCCAATAGTCTCTTGATAGACTTTCATGTTTCTATTCTAGGTCTGGGATCCAAGTTTAAATAACCAACTAAACTTGTATATTCCCATTTTGTAAATTGACGATTGTTTCATCTAGTCCACACAACTATCATTATTTGAGAATCTTTGAAATTTTAAACAATATAATAAATATATTTAAGAGTACTTCAATTTAATATCAAAGGAATTTAATGAGAATTAGGACTATTATTTGTAAACTACCGTTACCTTATTGAATAGGTTAGGTTGTCCGTCCAAACTATTGAGAAGTTCAGAATTGATACGGAACAAAACCCAAACATCCAAGCTGATATTTCTTCAAATTTACTAATAATAAATCTCGTAGTTTCTGTGGTCAATCACATTTCAAACTATGTAACAATTGAATCCACCTATAAAACTAACATTGAAGAGAACTTATGAACTTGAATTCTTCGAAGATATATGATTTATATAAAGTGATTTCACGAGATAGACTAAACCGGAAAGTTCGCACTGATTGATAGGAAAAATAGTTTTTGGAGTTTTCAGAAAAAGAATTATATTAAGTATAAAGCATAAAACTATCAAAACTACAAACAACACCAAAAACTATTCACTACTTTTGTATTGTTGTGTTGTATTGTAAGATTTGTAAGAACGACGCTTCACATATTTCCCACTAGAGAGCAGGTCACGCTGATCGGCTGTTGCGAGGCGCTAAAATATGAATATTATTCTATAGTGTGGTCTGTCAGTGGAGAAAGATAGGAGACAGCGTTGTCAATTCTCTGCCTTGTCACTGCCACTATAGAGTTCATTCTTGTTTGAAATAATGAATATTATATTCAATTGGTCAAGAAAATATATTTTTCCATTATTAAATAATGAATTTCATTATTGAGATTAAATATTTTTCAATTAATTATTTACTACTTCTAAATTGTTGAAAAATATGAAAAACGATCTGGCAACGTTTCAGGGCCGGCAAAGGATAATGCTATCTCCTTTGTAAAGCTCCTTGTTTTGCGTAGCTTACACTTAATTACTAGGCTTCCATCCACGACCTCTATTTGGGTGAAATTTCACTCATACATTTATTTCTTATAATTTTTAAATTCTGAACGTTATATTCCTCTGAATAATTTATTATCTATTATGTAAATGATAAGCTTTAATATAATATAGAAATATTTCAGTGCGTCTCTAGATTTTTATGAAAACGTACTCATATTTAATTTTATTCTTAAAAATATGACTTTTATAAAATTCATAATTTTCAATAGGCCAAAAAATAATAATAAATAATTGTCTACATTTATTATCAATTTATTCTAAACATATTTCTAAACAAATGAGTGATTTTCGTAATAATTGTATTATAGTATAATGTGTCTGCATTAAAATAATTTTAAGAAGATCGAGACTTCTAAAAAATGAAGAATTACTATTCAGTAATATGGAATATTCAAGATTCGTTTATTGTCAGAATATTAAAAACAATAATGCAAGACATCGTCAAAAAACATATAAGCAATCACAAATTTAACAATATATCATAGGTCATAAAATTACATCACATTATTAAGTATTTCAAACTATAAGGATAGCAGTCAATTGAAACAAATTTAACATCAATATATCACAGGCACAGGTCAAAAAATTCAAAAAAAATCACATTATATATAAATTACATGAAGTCATTTATACTGAGAGTCAATTGAAATATTTTTCACACAACAAATTTAACATCAATATATCACAGGTCAATGAATTGAATTGAGTTTATTTCACCAAATTTTATACATGATTATAATGTCTTGAATGGGCGCAAAATGCATGCAGCACAACGTAATAATTATTTGAAATAAAACTTAAGACATCATGACAAAAGGAGTGATACAATAATTATATAATAATATAATAGTAATACATCTTATAAGAGTAATAAAGATTATAATATAATAGTAATACATCTTATTAGAATAATAAAGATTGGCATCTTTAATATTGTTTAAATAAAGTGTTTCAGACTATTATAGTTTAGTCTAACATCTGATTACAATAAATTATTGCACTGCATAGCAAAATTTCTGAACCCTGATAATGAAATAATAATTGCCCACATAGGCCTATTGGGTCTGTTCGTGGGTCACTGAGTTCAGAACTGTATAATATTTTTTATTCCACTGATAGTATTTTATTTTATTAAATAAAATTATAAGACACACAAACCCACACACACACACACACACACACACACACACACACACACACACACACACACACACACACACACACACACACACACACACACACACACACACACACACACACACACACACACACACACACACACACACACACACACACACACACACACACACACACACACACACACACAGACACACACACTCAACACACTCACACCCAGACACGTTGAAGCAATCACAATGGTAAAGGATACATCCATGAGAAGAGGGTCTACACTTGACAGTCGGTTGACAAAGAGAGAAGGGAAAAAGAGGAAATCAGGTAAGGCTAATTTAGTGTTGGTAGGTAGATTGTAGCAGGCGCTCACATTGATGTACATCCATAGTCTTCAGCCAGTTTGAAACGATTTTTTTGTATTTGGATATTTTATATATGCCTGGCTGACTAATTTCATGAGGAATATTATTCATAATAGTGTGACATAGGAATGATATATTCCCATCACAAGCTGAGCGTGAGTTGCGCGGGAGGCCCGAGTGATGAAATGGGGCATGCCTAGTGAAATGAGGGCGATTGGACTCTGAATTGAAGTATATTTTATTCTTAAACATGTACAAAAGAACTTCCCTGATGAAGAGTTGACTAATTCTGAAAACATCAAATGTCAGGAACAACTGATCAGATGGATATCTTCTGCAAAGGCCAAGGCCAGCTTTTATAATTGCTTCCTGGGTGACTGATAATTCATCTAGTAAGGTTTTAGGCGCACCTCCCCATAAAACAATACCATAGGACATGACAGATTGAACATAGGAAAAATAAACGGTTCTCAGGTGATTTATACTCAAGATTCCCCTCTGCTGGCTGAACGCATAAATCATCTTCCTCAACCTACTATTGAGATATCTAACATGAGTGCTCCATGTCAGTCGACTATCTATGCATATACCTAGGTATTTGTAATCATACACGGTTTCTATCACGTCACAGCTGCATTCGTCACACCAATCAGCACCGCATGAATGAACCCTCAGTTTAATGTTGGTAGGAGGAGCACGGCTGTCACGTAGGAAAGTAGGCAAACATTTGGTCTTTTTAGTGTTCATACTGAGTATATTTATGTTGAACCATTTTTTCAATTGCCTCAGCTCACTTGACGCAATTCTGTAGACATGCTCCCAGCTGTCACCCTCAAAGTAGACTGCGGTGTCGTCAGCAAAAAGCATCATTTTTCCAGACATATTTTCCTGAATGATATTATTGATGTAAAACAGGAATAGAATCGGACCAAGGGTGCTACCTTGGACCACACCATAGCTAATGTCTTGTATGTTGCTTTCAACTTCTCCAATGGACACCAATTGGCGACGATTCGACAAAAAACTT
This sequence comes from Nilaparvata lugens, assembly GCF_014356525.2. NCBI lineage: Eukaryota > Metazoa > Arthropoda > Insecta > Hemiptera > Delphacidae > Nilaparvata > Nilaparvata lugens. The sequence goes on along the minus strand of NC_052518.1, from coordinate 23,086,870 downwards.
TTGACCCAATCATGTGCTACACCAGTAATTCCTATGGCAGTTAGTTTATTTATCAGCAAATCTAGATCAATAGAGTCAAATGCCTTTGCCAGGTCTATAAATAGTAATAGGATATAATTGTTGTTGTTTATGCCCTGTCTCAAATGATCACTAAGCTGGTAGAAACAGTTGGAAGAGTTGCGGTCATCCCCAAACCCAAATTGGTTATCTATTAGAATGTTATTATTATTCAGATATTTGGTGAATTGCTTCTTGAAACATTTTTCGATAATCTTAGAAATGAAGCTGAGAAGGCTGATTGGTCTGAAATTATTCAAATCGTCTTTGGCACCAGATTTATAGAGTGGAATGACTTTTGTTAGCTTGAGAACGTCTGGAAGAGTACCCGTAGTGAAGCTTCTATTAATAATGGGTCGGAGGGGCACTATAATAGAGTTAATATTATTTTTCAAAAGACTTGCTGATATACCATCACTGCCGGGTGAAGAACCACCACGCAGCTCTGTAATGCAATTTTCACATCCAACTCACTTACATGTTGCAAGACAAAAACCGAGTTGCTTGGCGGGTAGTTCATATGAAGTGGGTTATCATTTTGGTTTTCATTTTTTATAACATTTGCAAGAGCTTCTCCAACTTTTGAAAAAAAAATTAAATTTATTGGTCACGTCAAAGGTGGTAGAACAACTCTCTGTCTGGGGATTCCGGTTAGCATCATTACCATTCAGAAATCTTTGAATTGGGAATGAGTTATTTTGAGGATTACCACCTGATATCTCATTAATAGATCTCCAAAATGATACGGGTTTAGTAGCGGATAGTAATTTTTGCCTGTAATAGCTATTTTTGGTATTTATCAATGATCTGTTCAAGGTTTTTCTATAGTTATTATAGTATAATTTTAATTGAAAATTAAATGGTTGTCTGATTACAAGTCTACTCAATTTATTTCTTTTTTTTAATGGAGTTAATAAGCGAATCGGTGATTCAGGGTTTTATAATTTTTTAGATTTAATGGATTTTGATTTGTGAGTAGTACAACTTCTACTTCTTTCATGTTGGGTGAGTAGTTTCATGTTGGTCTTATGTTGGGTGAGTAGTTTTTATTTATAATTAGTATTGATGTCGCATAATGGTCGGTAATGTCAGCACGGAAAACAGCTGGACGGAGGGCCTTTGTATCAACATGCTTGACAAAAATATGGCCAATGAAGGTCGAAGTGAAGGCCGTCCGCCTTGTAGGAACGTTTACACAGGAAACAAAATCGGCCTCATAGAGCGCATCTAGGTATATCTATTACTGATATTGTTTATTTGATTCAAGATTCAAGATTCGTTTTATTAACCATCAGGCTACAATTATAGCATTAGGCAAGCATAATACATACTTTTAAAAAGTAGGCTACACACAATTGAACAGATAAAGCACATCTACATTACATTCAATTCAGGTATTCAGGTATTCCTCGAGTGAGTAAAAGGCATTATTTTTAGATTAATATATATATATATATATATATATTATATATATATATATATATATAATATATATATATATATAAGGCATTATATTAAAGCATATCTACATTAAATTCAATTCAGGTATTCAGGTACTCCTCGAGTGAGTAAAAGGCATTACTTTTGAGATAACTGTACGGTATACAATTTTCTTAAATTTGTTTGAAGGCAGATTCCTGGTTGTTTGAGGCAGTTTATTATACAATATACACTGTTGGAAAGTATGGCTTCTCATAGTTTTATTGAGTCTTATTTGTGGTGCTACAATGTTCCTACTGTTCCTGGTATTATATGATCTGAGAGGATATTACAATTTATATCACACCGGCAATAATCTCGATGGTGTCGTTGAAGCTATTTCTTCTATCATTATACCTATCTTCAAGTCCACCGATAAAATTTGACAAGTCCAAGCCCTGACAGCGATAAACACATAAAACTCCAAACTTCTGCCCATCTTTATAGCAGTCCAAATCTGAACAATTTACTCCTCCAATATTAATCTCTTCACAGGACGCATTAAGTTCAGATCTTACATAAATCAACACTCCATCATTCTGATTGAATTTAACAGATGTACGAAAACTACAGTTTTCCTCTAAAGTTGTTATATTCTCATCAAGACTCAACCAGGTTTCTATCAGTATAACTATATCAAATTTGTGTTTAAGGCATTCCAAAAGAATGATAAAATCATCAAAATTTTTCCGATAACTCCTAATATTAAATGTATAATACTTGAAGCATTCATGCCTTTCTCTCTCAAATAGTCAGCATACACATTCCTCACATCCAACGTGTCTGTAATAATTCAAATCATCTAACACATTCATTCAGATACTGTCTTTGCTCAGATGGTAGACGAGATTGAGCCAGTAGACTCCGGCTAGAAGCCTAATAATCATACCAATACTAATAATGATAATAGAAAACAATACTATATGATGTAAATGCAGTAATGATTTTAGAAGAATACATAACAACAGTTTACCAGTCCAAGAGTTATTTAGTGAAATCAATAAACCCAAACTACGAAAAAAATAATTGTTTGAATTATCAAAGAATGAAAATAAATTAAAAAAAAAATAATATATCAAAATTCAGCTCAAAAAAAAAGATAATGACGATTGAAAAAAGATATCATTCCTTTCCTAGAGAAAATAAAATAACACACAAAGAAAAAAATTTCAAGAAAACAATATTCTATGTTCAAATGTTCAGTTCCGAAGATTTAATATTGATTTACTCAAACGTAATCCCAATAGGGCAGTAGTTGTAGAATATTCAAATAAGAAGATTAAAAAGATTAAAATAAAAGAGAGTTATTATTGATAGAATAATAATACCATACTGAACATCATCACAAAAGGTGTATTTTCTCTAGTCAATGTAAATTGAATGTGACAATAAACTCTTACTACAAATCAAATAAATAATTTTATGTATAATCTAAGAACCCCAAATGGAACAATATTGCAAGAGAAACAATACAGAGCATTTAAGGTGTTCAGCTCCGTTATTTATTCCATTACTCTGAAGTATGAAAATTACAAAATACATCACATTATTTATACATTACAACAAGTCATTTATACTGTGAGGACAGCAGTCAATTAAAATATTTTTCACACAAATTTTGAACTGTCTAATCTCAAGGTCCTTTATTTCAACTGGTAATTTATTGTACATTCTTTTTCCAAACTCAACAAAACTATTCAACATTATGTGGTAGTTAGGCTACACTGAGTCAATCTGAGTGCTGTAGCCTATCTAGTAAAATGGCTGTGAACATCACAATTAATTGGAAAACTGTTTACATTTTTCTTTGTGTACATCAGGCATTCATAAGCATACAGTGCCGTCATTGTCATAGTTCTGAGGTTTTTAAACAATGGTCTACAATGGGTTCTACTATCCTCATTACAAATTACTCTAATAGCTCTCTTTTGTAATATAAAAAGCTTCTTCACATTTGAATCTCTTCCCCATGCAACAATACCATATGCCAAATGAGACTGAATATATGCATAATAAACAGCAATCAACACATCAAGACTTACAATATGCCTTAATCTGCTAAGCATAAAAATACCTCTAGATACGATACCTTACTACACAGTAAGCTGACATGTTTTTCCCACTTTAAATTATTTTGTAATGTGATGCCCAGAAACTTCACATGATTAATATTACATCGGCCACTTAAATCAAAATTCATACAACTGTGTTTTGTTTTTGTTGAGACAAATAGAGTTTGCAGCTGTCCAGTCTTCGATAGTTGCATTGATCAAATTTAGGATATTCATGTTGTCAAATAATTTCTCACACTTGACTTATATTGCTAGATCATCAGTAAACATAAACGCCCTGACATCACTACCACTAATTGCTGCTGGCAGGTCATTTGAATAGATAATAAAAAGTATGGGACCAAGTGTGGAGCCCTGGGGAACCTCTGATTCAACTTTTAGAAAATTAGAGAAAGAGCCATTGTGAATAACAGTCTGGAATCTATCACTCAAGTAAGACATTATAAGCTTTATAGATAGATCATCGAACCCATAAAACCTGAGTTTTTGTACCAGAATAGCATGTGAAATGGTATCAAAAGCTTTTGACATATCATAAAAGCTACTCCTGACCTTAATTTCTCCATCTAGCCAGCTAATTCCGTTCCTCAAGAACTTTGAGATAGCAGTATGAGTACTTCTTTATTGCTTCTGTAACCAAATTGACTCTTAGAAAAAAGAAAGTTGTTTTCAAAATATTGTACAATTTGATTATACAGTATAATCTCAAAACTCTTTGCAATTATAGGTATAATGGACACTGGCCTATAATTATTGTAATCAAGAGGTGAATCCTTTTTCAATAATGGAATCACTTTAACTAGTTTTAAGCATTCAGGAAAAAACCCATTCTCAATACACATATTAAAAAGATAATTCAAAACCTCACAAATGAATGGTGCAGCTAATTTCATTATAGAAGAATTCAAACAATAAATATCTAGACAAGCACTATCACTAAGAGACAATACAGCATTATACTCTTGTTCAACACTCTTATGAATGAAAAAGAAAGCGAATTTATTATAGGAGCATTTATTTTGAAATTGTCAAGATAAAAAGAAACATCATTAACAGAAGAAGGTACACTCTGATCAATATTACTAACACTCTCAATAAAAAAATCATTAAAACCACCAGCTGTTAGACAGTCATTTACATTAACATTATTCAAATCATTTTTATTAAGATTTCATTTCACAATAGACAATAATTCTTTGGGTTTATTTTTTGATGTTAATATACGGTTGCAATTATGCTCAAATTTAGCCCTCCTTACAGTTTTTCTGAATGAGTTTTTAAGTTCATTATATCTAACTTTAAAATGATGTAGACCTGATCGTTTGAACAACTCATACATAAGTAAGCATTGATTCTTCAATTTTTTGATATCATCATACCATTTGCCAATATAAGCATTCTTTCTCTTCCACATAACATGTTTAACAGGGAAAGATAGATTCACAGCCGTTAAAAAGTTTTTGTTAAAAAAAGTAAATTTATCCTCAAGTGAAGCAATAGTATAGATCTCAATCCGATTTATCTTACTTGTTAATGCTTTAAAAATAGGAACATTATTACTAGACAAAGGCCTTGATATTCTTCTTAGACACTTAATATTATTTTTGAACTATCAGGACTAGAATTTGACTCTAACATACCCTTAAAAACAATTGCAAAATGATCAGACACTACCATAGGCTCAACCTTTACAGAGATTTTTCTATTGATATGAATAGATGCAGTGGCGTAACGTACACCCCCACTGCCACCGCAGTAGGGGGCCCGGGCTAGGACCCGGATAATATGTAGGCTAATATAGGTTTTCTGAAAAAATAAAATTACCCGGTCTAGGGGGCCCGGGTTAGGGCCCGAAATGATAATTATAATATAATTATTATATTTATTATATTGCATAAAGAAAAATTAAATAATCATGGAAGTAACATTTGATAAAAAAGCAGAAGTTTTTTTGTGGAAAATGACAGGTTTCATTCATTGTGTAAGAAGAAATATGCAATAGAACAATGTTATCAGTCTGGTTATAAATTAATATCAAGAGAATACAAGTAGAAAATAATGAATAAGGCAAGAAATCATTGTTCAAATCTACTCGTAATAATAATTATAGTTCCATTGACAGAGCTTCAATAATTGTGTGCTTGTAGTGAGCTTATTGAAAAATTAGGAATGTTGTTTGTTTAGAAATCATTAAATTTTATACATCCGAAAATTCATACAAGCGGAAAGAGCAGAAAATTCTCTACAACCTTGACCACTTTTTGGATTTTTTATCTGAAGTATTTCACAAGATACGCAACTTTGAATATGCGAAACATTTGTGATACGTCAATCATTTTCACAGTCTCGCATATTCAAAGTGGCGTATCTTGTGGAATACTTTGGATAAAAAATCCAAAAGTAATCAAGGTTGTAGAGAATTTTCTCCTCTTTCCGCTCCCATGAATCGTTTTCCCGATTCTAATAGGCTACCGTTCAAAAGTTACAACCGATGAAAAAATGATTATTTTCAATTTCTCATTTTTTCTACGATTTCACTGTTATTCAAGAGTCTCTAAAACGAGTAAGATACATGATAGAAACTTGCGATTGGTCTCAAATGAGAGAGAATTATATGCTCTATAAGCTAAGTTGCCTCAAATCCATCTTGCATGACTGTTTGTTATCGAAAAACTGTCGAGACTGTAAAAATGAGGGAATAAATATAGCAAATTTCTTGATTTTTTGAAACAAACGTATCTTACTTCACCATTATATTTTTACGAAATTCATTCACCTCACATGAAAGAGGAGATTCTGTTCTTCAAATCAAGACCAAGTACCATTTTTTATCATTTCGAGTTACCGAGATACACAGTTTTGAATATAGAAATTGGGCATTTTTCTGTGTATTTAAATATGGGCTTAAATATACTAAAAGAGGATTATTTTATTTTTTCATCAAATTTGAGTTATGATACATGATTTTCAACCACCTTGAAGAAGTGGAGAAAAATTATTCGGATATCAATTACGAGGAGATCTGATCATTCTGTCAAAAGTTATAAGTGTTTAAAGTTTTGATCCTTGACGTATCCTTATGGGTGCCCCCCCACCCGGAAATAATGGAAGTAAGTGTAACTAACGGGTGACTCTCATAGAAAATAACCCTCTTCTGATGATTTCAGCCGAAATATGTTATTTTTGTCAGGAAGACCTTGAAAAGGGTTTATAATGAAAAATTTGTGTTTTTACTGAATGATTTGTTTTCTATTTTTGGGTGTCCCCCCTCCCCCTCTACTAAATTTGAAAATTCTCAAGTAATCCCGTTCAGAATTAATTGCTCTTTCACGTGATGTGTGGTTTTTCATCATTACTAGTGAAATATCCAAGTTGTTTAGGGTGAAAGTGTTGAGTTTGCATAATTTTGAAAAACCCTTAAAAAATACCCCTTTTTTGAAAATTCGTAGCTCCGGAACCAAAAACGGTAGAGTCCTACGCGACCGGTCAATTTATTGTAAATTCTATTTTCTTTAATTTTGTAGAGAATAATTTTTCTTGAGAAACTCAAGGTTTTCGAGATTGAATGAGAAATTCGAAAAAAGTCAGAAATTTTGGGGTTTTTTTTATTAAAAAAAAATATTCTCCCATTGAATTCCTGAACATATTAATTATATACCATATAGTGTGGCAGGGGCGCCGTGAATATAAATACTATATAAAAGCTTACTCAATTCATTATTTCATCTGCAATTCCCATTCGCTACAGTATCCAGAAAGCAGTGATTGCAGAACTTGGAGGCTTGTAGGAGACATCAAAATCAAAGGTTTTCATAAATTATTATCTCTATTACTTTAATAATTCATGATCTTAAGACTAGATACTACTTACTAACTCTAGTTCTAGCTCTAAAGGTTGGATTCTATATTTGTAGCTTAAAACATAATTCTTGACTTGAATTATAGAATTCAATCGAGAACAAGTTTTATTTTTTCAACTAAGCTATGTAATTCACTCATGAAAGATGTACGTTCACATTAGAGTTTGATGCTTGGTATTAAGGGAGAAGGGGACTGAAGAAAGGTGGTACGATTTTAGAAGAGGGGCCCGGAATTTTTTTTTGCGGGGGTGCCCGGTTTGGAAACGTTACGCCACTGAATAGATGATGCAATATTGTCTATGCATGAACCCAATCCATGCCCACAAATGTTCGGTCTAGTAATTTCTTTCGCAGTCAAACTAAGATTAAAACTAAGCAATAAATTCTTCAACACCATAGAATGACTAGAATATGAATCTGATAGGATATCAATAATATTAAAATCGCCACACAGTATGATAGAAGCATTCGACCTACAGTATTTCTGCTACTTAGAAACTCCAAAACCCTACAAAGAGTATCAATAAAATTTTAAAAATTGTTTTCTAGTGGAACTCTGTATACCTCAAGACAAAATACTGTATGATGTTTAGGTTCTTAATAAGCACAGCCGAAATTTCACAGACCTGCTGCACCGCCAAATCCACAATGTAAGAAAGTTCAGACCCTTCGAGACCAACCCTCACAAAGATGGCTGAACCTCCCCTTCGTCCACGAGGCCTACAAAAAGAACTGATACAACTATAACCAGATAGCGCAAAATCTGCCAGCTCATGCAGTGACAGCCAGTGATCGCAGATACATAGAACGTCAACAGAAAATTTATTTAAAAGGAAAATAAGTTCGTCCATTTTATTGACAACACCTTGAACATTCCAGTGCACAACAACTAGGTTTGTCTGGTCGGCATTTTGCTCTGGTCTAGAAAATTATTGTCCCTACTAGCTGCTTTCTTTGTAAAATATTTAGCTACATAGGTTTTAGAAGGCCAGAATTCCGCTGTAAACACTCTATCAATAGCACTGGCTGGAACTCCAACCTTGAAAGAAGTGTATGATGATGAGTGATTGGAAACAAGTTCTTCGACTACAGTGACATTCACATTTTGTTCTTCCAGAAATTTGTTAACGTTCTTACAAGTAGTTTCAGGTGAAAAATCTTCAGGTGAAAAAGAAATATCTTCCGGTCAGTAATTGTTAGGTTGCAATAGAAACGAGTAGAATGTTATAAGAAATCATAATTTTGATTTCTAATGTCCTTATTTTGCACTAGTTGTTACTTTATAATTCGTTTCTATTATATTTATATAGTTCATCAGGAGCAAAATCATCTCCTTCAACCACATACACTTCATTTAAAAAAGATTCATCCAGTCATCTGGTTCATAATCCTAATAAAGTGAATTTCCTATTTTGATGTCACTCAAATATGGTCCAAGTGACATGTTGGTTGTGTTAAAAAACGTTCATAACAAATACATTCAAAATTTGAAAAACACACTAGTACTAGGATGGGTGAAAATTAATATCACCCAAGGAGTCACAATACAGAAGAACTAGCAACAAAACACATGCACTTGTTGCACTGCCTTGTAGTACACTGCCATTGAGGAGAATACATAGAACTTGACAGCTGTAGGCATAACTCCTATCATGGGGCATCCAAATCTCCCAAGCCCTGGGTGATTTTTCATCTAACCCAGTAATTTAAGGGTTAACGTGTTCTTTCACGGAAGGATTATTATAGTCATATTAATATGATGGTTTGAATCATACGTAAAGTATATATTTTGCAAAATAAACAAATTAATTAACTACCGTGATGAAATAGGTCTAAATTCTATTTTAAATTTTAAATATTTTCAAATAATTAATATTCTTTCTTCAAACCAATTTATCTTCCGTGAATAATAATTATAAGGAAAATATATGTGTAGGTATGTGTATGTTTAAATAGATCATTTAAATATTTGTGTATGTACATCCCTACACATTTTGTTCTCAATATATGAGCATGGAAGCAAAACGCTGAAAAATGCAACTTTTAAACCACCCTAATCCCCTTAGCACATGAGTTAGGAATAGGGACTTTTGATATGTTCTCCTTCTAACTAGTCTCAACAAAGCTGCAAAGTGAAAAAGTTTGTTCAAAACATTCCCTCCAAATTCCTTTATCAATTTGTCAATTCATTTGCAAAAATGAAGATTTCACACTCAACACTGAAGCTGCTGTAAAGGAAATACGTAAAAGTGAGAAATTATACATCAAATTGAAGAGAATCTACTGTTCTATAAGCTCATAATCAATATGGATTTTTCCCATCAATTTTTAAAATGTTATAACAGCAAAATAGAAAAAAAATGTTGGCAAACGTTTTTTTTTCAGAAATGTCACACCTTCAAGAGCGGATATCTCGAAAACTATAGAGGAGATATGAAAAAAGTTGTAAAATGAATATTGTAGAAAATTATGTAAGCTTAAATTTGTTATATGACAGTCAAGTCCTTAGGATACATAATTTTTGAGTTTTATGCGAGAAACCAAAAAATTGTACCTTTAAACCACCCCCACCCCCTTAGCACAGTGAGTCGTGGTGGGGACTTTTGATATGTTTACCTCCTTACTACCCTTAAAAGGACTGTGGGTTTAAAAATTGTCTTACAAACATTTCCCTCTATACCCTTTTTTGAACATTCATTGCCTGGACTATGTAGTCTCCAACTTTATATTTTTATGTGTTTATATTTAAATTATGTATTATGTACATTGGATTATTTTACCTTTGATATTATTGTTTTATTGACATATATGGAGGAAACCTTAAACAGAGGTTTCCAATAGCATTGTTTGTGTCCTGAATGGAATGAAACTTTTATTCTATTATTCTGTCATTCTATTGGAATGTATTTATTTATAATGTATAATTTGACGTTTCCGATAGCATTGATTGTATGCACTAAAGGAATAGAAATCATTCTTATTCTTATTGAAAAATGTTGAAACTTTAAAATATTTTAATTCAAATTAATATCAAATAGCAAATATCAAATAATGAAATGAAATTTATTCATCAAAAACAATTACCGTACATAACAAATTAGAATAAATAAACAATTAATACAATTAAAAAATGTAGTTCTATGCATTGAATAATTTCTTAATAGGCAAAGATAATTCAATGAATATACATCCCACTATAATAGTCCAGTCACTATAAACATTGGTGCATGCAATTTATATTATAGTTATGATTTTTTAATATATTATTTGGGTACATAAGAGAAGTCCCGAACCAATTTCTCCATGCAAAATTTCCTTGTGCTAGATACAGAATGATCCAAAAACCTCGTATTTTCGGTTCATTTTCCAGTTTTCACCTATTTCTGCCAAATCTCGTAATCGTACAGAAAAATTTGCTCCAACCTTTTTTCTAAAATATGAAATTCTGAATAGAATGAGATCATTCGGAACTCTCTATCTCCAATGAGTACTGAGTTATAATTTTTCAAAAATGAGTGAAATTTGAAGAGAAAATCAATTTTTGATGAATTTTAGATTTTGATCAACAATATCTTCCGATTGTTACCATATAGATGTATAATTCAAAATTCTGATCTGAGATCAGGTAGAGCGCTCTCATATAGCCATTTTTTGTGTATTGGAATATGGGCTTTAGTACACTCAACAATAAATTTTCCACTTTTCGACCGGATTTGACTTATGATGCATGATTTTGGACCGCCTTGATGAGCCGAGAAGAATGAAATGTAGTACGATGAAATCTGAGCATTGTGTCAGAAGTTATAAGTGTTTGAAATTTTGATCCTTGAGGTGTCCTTAAGCGCGCCTCTCCACTAGGAAATACTGAAATAAAAATGTGCATCTAACGGGTGATTCTCATAGAACATAATCTTATGAACTTATGTCATTGTGCGAAATATCAATGTGAAGACTATGTAGTTGGTGATGATGGTTGTAGCTGAAAATTAGGTGTTTTTCACAATACAAGGAGCATTGTTGTCAGGTTTACCTGGAAATATATATGAGATAGAGCGCTCTACCTGATCTCAGATCTTAGAGCACAAAAATACGCCCAGAGGGATTTTGAATTATACATCTAAATGTTAACAATCGGAAGATATTGTTGATCAAAATCTAAAATTCATCAAAAATTGATTTTCTCTTCAAATTTCACTCATTTTTGAAAAATTATAACTCAGTACTCATTGGAGATTGAGAGTCCGAATGATCTAATTTTATTCAGAATTTCCTATTCTAGAAAAAAGGCAGGAGCAAATTTTTCTGTACGATTACGAGATTTGGCAGAAATAGGTGAAAGCTGGAAAATGAGCCGAAAATACGAGGTTTTTGGATCATTCCGTATCTAGCACAAGGAAATTTTGAATGAAGAAATTGGTTCTGGACTTCTCTTATGTACCCAAATAATAAATTGAAAAATCAGAACTACAATATAAATTGCATGCACACCCCATATGTCTATATTGACTGGACTATGATATGTGTTGGGGTATAAGTTATTAGTTGCTTGATGCGTGTTATAGGCCTAATTACTATTTACAAACTGCAATCACTGATATGGGATTAATGTTTTTTATATTGGAATTGGTAAAAATTTAAAATACAAACAAAATTAAGATATTAGTAGATAAATATTAATGTTCTATTAAGGATAATAATAAGAAAGTTAATTTTTAGAAAAATGAAAAACTAGTAAAGGGAAAGAATGAAAAATAAATAGTTTCAATATTTACAGTCCAACTAAATTTTCACAATTTTCTACTCCAATGTCAACTAATATAATAGCCCAGTCAACGAAGTGTTATAGAGGGAAAAGCTTGGAAGACAATTTTTGACCCCGCAGTTCTGTTTAGGGTAGTGAGGAGGTAAACATATCAAAAGTCCCCATCCCTACCCACTGTGCTAAGTGGGTGAGGGTGGTTTAAAGGTACCATTTTTTGGTTTCTCGCATATAACTCGAAAATTATGCATTTTACAGACATGACTATTCTATAAGAAATTAAAGCTTACATAATTTCCTACAATATAGATCCAACAACTTTCTCTATATCTCTCTCACTTTTCGAGATATCCGCTCTAAAAGATGTGACATTTTTGAAAAAACACATTTTCCTTCAATTTTTTGCTATTTTTGCTCTTATAAACTTTTTGAATATCGATGGGAAAAATCCATGCTGATCTTAAGCTTATAGAGTATCAAATTCCCTTCAATCTAATGATTGTATAATTTCATAAGTTTACGCACATCCCCACGACTGTTGCAGCAGCTTCAGTGTTGAGTGTGAAATCTTCATTTTTGCAAAAATAGACCCAAAAATAATTTTGAAATAAGATTTTAAGTAAGTTCTATTGACTGCACTAAAAATAAAAACTTTTTGAGAAGATAATTCAATTTTTGATGTAAGACTGATTTGTTAGATATTAATATTTATTGATAAAATGGATTACAACAATAATGATTGTTATCTATAGTATAGTAAAATCTTAGCAAAGAAAATAATTCCCAAGCCAATGAAAATTTCTTCAGGTTTTTATCTAATTGACAGTCTCATTTGTGAATTATTTGAATAAAATAATTGCAATAATAATTGTAATAAGATATTGAATTACTAATTACGCACAATTCGCATGCTTTATTGAAAGTCTAACAATACTTGGATAAGAAAAAAAGCAACTTCAAAATTATAACAAATCATCCAAACTTATAGATAGAACAAATCGGAAGACATTACCTGAATTAATTGAAAATATCAATATATTGAAAAAAAACTGAATATTGAAAAATGGAATGTCTCAAATGTGATAATTTGTTCATTTTGAATGAAAAAACTATGATAATTCAATTCATATTTTGAGAGTAATCATGTGCATGTGAGGTTGTACTGTTTAGTTGAAAATATAATATCACTCATTAGATCTATTTTGAAATAAATAGGTGAGTTTTGCTATTCTGAAAAAATAGTTTCTGTACACCTGCACACGAGGTTCCCTAACGCCAGCCATTATATTTTCATGTCATAATGAGTGAATGTTCACTCATTTTCGACCTACGGTGAACCGGGGTGACTTTGTACCAGTTTTGGAGAGTTGAAATTTTAAACAGCTTGCAATCAGTACTCAAGTTGAAACAAATCACTTGCATTATTTGTTTTTTGTATTCTGCAATGTTTAAAGAGTATTTTTCATTATAAAAACTGAACATTTTTCTTCACTTTAATATCAAGGTATATATTTTTTGAAAATGAGAGAAAAGGTCAACCATGATTTGTCTTTAAAAATATATGGATTTAAATTAATTTTCAAGAGTTAGACAAAGTAGAACCAACTGTTAACCTTTAAAATAAATAATATTGTAATAAATAATGAATAAATCAATCAATAATTTCATTCAATTCAACAAAATATTCATTAAAGAAATCAAAATACAAAAAATCACAATAAAAAATAAATGACTAATAAAATACAAAAACAGGCCTAATGGTGGGGTGTGCTGAAAAGAAAGAAAGCAGGAAAAATACCTAACTAACTATGGTTTCCCATGTAATAGGCAGGTAGATGGTATAAGAGTAAGGGATGAAGGGCGAAGAAGAGCGGAAAAGGGAAGAATGAGAGAAAAATATGAGGAAAAATTGTAAGCGAGTCCACTTTCAACAAATATATCTAGAAGAAATGGCCTTGCAAACAGGGGGATGTTTCACAGAGACAAGTTCTCACAGAGACAAGTAGTGTTTTTGAACGATATTAGTGTCACAGAGACAAGTTTCACAGGAGCAAGTATTTCTATAAATGGCAGTCTCACAGGAACAAGTTCCCACAGAGACAAGCAGTTTCATAGAGACAAGGTCTCCGTCCAAAGTAGTAGCGCTATAAATGGCAGTCTCACAGAAGCAAGTTCCCACTGGAACAAGGTGTTTCACAGAAGCAAGGTCAGTGTCATAGAGACAAGGTAGCGAATGTAGGAAGAAGTTAGGCGTGTTGCCTACATCTGAACTTGAAGGCACTCCATTATTTGTTCTAGTAAATTGAATGTCTGCTGTTTTTTAATCATGCAGGTATATGATTATGATTGAAGGTTTATCATATAAGATAGGGATGGGTTGGTAACCTATTAGAATTAGATAGAAGATAACTTAAATAAATAAATAAATTGAGTTCTATGCAAATGTAATATATTTCTACCAAACTCCAAGATAACTATTCCAATATATCTAATATGTATATATATAACCTTCGACCCGAAAGAATAATCAATATGAATATGAAATGGAATATATAAAAGCCGAATAGCCTACCACTGACCTATTCATCACCGCTTCTAAAAAACCACATGGCCAAAATGGTTTTTCATTATAATTCCTTCTTTCGTAATAAATTGTTTATGCTTTTGTACTCCTGAGCGAAGCTCGGTCCCCGATATTATGAGCTAATCATCTCTTCTTTTTCCGAGCTGCGGTCTCGAATTGTAAATTCAAATTGATATAATATTAACTTCAGACAGTCACAGAGTAAAGCTGCGTCAACACCAATAGATTCTATTAGATTGAACATAACTTATCATACACATGATGAACATATGTGTTTTTCATGTGCCGTTCAATCTATAATAATCTGTGAGGATTAAGTTATTAACATTTTGTTAATAACTTTGGTGTAAACGCAGCTTTAGATGCCAAGATTTATCATTGCGTTCCGAGTTACGGATGATAATGTCAATGAAAAACTTCATTTTCCTCATGAAATCTTTCCCATAAAAAATTTAACAGATTGTTGTTCTACAAGCGTCTCTACCTGTTACAAAATGAAAATCCCAGTGAAAAACAAAAAGTGCCACTTGATAATTCCCAGATCATCTTTTTAATCGTAGCTCTGATTCAACTGAGCAATAACTTTCTGAACTTACTGAGTTAATAAAGTAACATTTAAAATTATCATAAGCGCAATGGGACTTGGGATTCCATCAATTCAGAATAAGTATTATACCGGTATTCATTTTTACAGGATTGAAGTAGTGCAACATTTAGATTAGCACACCAATAGATTTTATTTGTCGCGGAGTGAGTTCATTACTTTCATATCAAAGTTCTACTTTTTCCATTATGATATAGTATATTATTGACGACTACTGCAAAACAATGTCTGGTAGCCCTGGTAATGTAATGTAATGTAATGTATGGTTGATTGGAAGTCTCCAACCAGCCTGATCAGATTTCTTAGGGGGCCATTGGCAAACATTTTAAAAAAGCCCTGATATTATTACAATGACTTTATTCCTAGTAGATAGCATTTCTAGTAGATGGCTGAATATTCCCGTTACCACATTGCAAAGGATGTTCAGTGAGGTCTACTGTTATCTGGACTACTAGAGTATTGTAGCTCCTAATGTCAGATTGAGTAAGAGATTGAAATTTATTCCTCTCTAGTGTACTCCATGTTCAATAATCTGCCTTTATCTTATATTAGAAGAAACTTGCCTCTGAATAAATTAAAAAACGCACTAAATGTAATTCTGAATGAAAATGCTTATTGTTCCGTAAATTAATTTTCAAATTGTTGAAAATGTGATATTCAGTGCTGTGAGTTTATAAATAGTTTATGTCTTTTTTCAATGTATGACTTAATTTATTCAATTGTACTGGGTGATGATAATTATGACTTGATAAGACTGATTTGATGAATGATTAAACTATTCATAAGATGACTACTAAGATGTTATGAATTGAATTGCTCATTTATTGTATTACAGACTATAAGCTGAATTCTTTAGACAAGGCTCATTCGCCTAATCTACATCCAAATTGTTTGTATTTATCGGTCAATATATTTCTTATTTCTAGACGCCAGCTAAGAAAGGGGGTTCAATTTTCGTAGAATAAGCACGTAATTCAAAACTGTATGTTTTTCAAAAAATTTTGTGATTTCAAATTCAAATTTCGTTTATCACACACATAGGCTATACGAGAATTAAGAATTAATGAGAAAGTGTCCCGGAATAAGGTTTATGATTTTTGTTCTTCTGTATTTATACTAAGTGACATATTTATCAGTGATGGCTCTTAAACTGTAGGTTTATTATTAAATAACGAGTTTGGAGCACCAGAAAAATGGGATTATATTTTATTATAATAAATATTCAAAATTACGTTTCCAACCCACAATTATTGTCTTATTGTCATGTCCTTAAAGTTACTGAAAACCATATCGTTTGGGACTAATCAAGATTTATTTAGGGTGGTTTTAATTATTAGTTTATGTGTTACAAATGGTTCACCTAGATTTAGATGGCAATTGAAACATTATTGATCTAACTAAAGCATGATATTAGTGTCAAAGACAGAAATCTGCGTTTTAATTCATTATCATGTGAGAGAGAGAGAGAGAGAGAGAGAGAGAGAGAGAGAGAGTGAGCCCGAAGGAAAGGGTATGTGTAAGAGAGTGAGTGATGTGGTTGAGTGGGAGTGACAGAGTTCGATATATTATAATGGTGGGTGTGGAATAATAGTGTGTCCCTTACGCTACACTCACAGATATATATATATATATTATATATATATATATATATATAGTACATAAACCATATCCATAGATTTTGGAAGCGGCATGCTATCTTTTCAATCTTTTGAAACAGCATTATTTATTGTCTAAGGTTGGTGAAAGAAGTTTTCTGCATTCCATAACAACAATCTGCAGACTGACGTCTCGGGTATTAGAACCAAAAGGCCTTGCTTTATAGAACTATAAATAGACTACTCATTCAGTATTACAATGCCTTGCTCCCATGAAACAAAGCAAATGTTTCCCGTTAGGTACTTCTGGAAAGCCCGGTCAATTTGTCATCGGTGGTGTCCAGGTAGAACTACCCTGCTCATAGACTATGTTCACTGAAGCGTAAAACCAAAGTTATCCAAATGCTTCTATTTCTAAAAATTCTAGTGCCAGGTATAAAGTACTGCACTTTGGCGGCAGGAAATATTTAACATGTGTTTTCCATATTGTACCCTTCCTAGAAAAAATAGATTTTTGTTCAGTATTGTTTGCCTCCCCTCTACGAGGATGCTACCTGTGCGTTTGCGTTGCGAGTTCAATAGTTGACAAAACACATTCAGTCGACATGGAATTGGTCAAGGAAATCGTAACGCTCCGCAATACTACATTATATCATATTGACGATGGATTTTTCTATCGGGTGACCTCCAGCGACCAAACGCGTATCTATTTAAAATGTAATGTACGCGAGTGTGCAAGTCGCGCCTCAATGCCACTTCGTATGGCAAATAGAACTTTTGATAGTTTTCTTATCACTATTAATCATAATCATCTTCCCAACCCAACGTTTGTTGGTGTTACTGTGTTGAGGGAATGCATATTGCAACGTTGTTCCAGGGAAACAACAGAGCCACGAGACATCTTTGATGAAGAGTGTGCCAAGTAAGTACCCACATCATCATTATAGCCCAGTCAATGAAGGTCCAAAAAAGCAGTTTCGATCCGAAAATTAAATGAAAGCTGAATTTCCCACCATCGATAGAACCCTCCCAGAGGGTCATTCTCCCAAAAGTCCCAAAAAATCCCCTTGGAGCTTTCCGCCCCAACCCCCTAAAACATGAAAAATGCAGGTGAACACGGGAAATCAATTATCTCAGTACCCATTGATCGGAAACAGCTCTATTATATGCCATTCGATTCGTTACATTATGGACTACATTATTAGTTATATTCATTTTTTCAATAAAATCTACAGTTTTCTTGATAAAATAATATATATGTAAAAATTGAGGGGGTTTGTGATTTGATTTTTTTGTTTTCTCCGATTAACCTCGAAACAAGTAGTTTTGAAGAAAAATGAGCCAAATATTAATGTAGCCACTCTCATTGCAAATCCATTGATGTATATTGTTATGTATTTGCGAATCAATTTGACGCTGTGGAAGGGGAAACAGTCGACGCGGAAAGGCGCGGCTGACTCTCTTAGCCATAGTAAACAGCAAACTGGAAATCAATTATCTCTGTAACCATTAATCGGAAAAAATCTATCATATGTCATTCGATCCGTTACATTATGGACTAAAATATTAGCCGTATTCATTTCCTCAATAAATCAAACAGTTTCCTTGATAAAATAATATATATATATGTGAAAATTTGGGGGTTTTTCGATTTGATTTTTGATTTCTCCGATTAACTTCGAAGCAAATAATCTAAAGAAAATTTGACAAATAATTAATGTAGCCACATTCATTGCGAATCCATTGATGTATATTGTTATTCGTTTGCGATTCGATTTGACGCTGTGGAAGGGGAAACAGTCGACGCGTTATGGCGTGGCTGACTCTCTTCACCATAGTAAACAGTAAAATACAGTAGTAGGCCTTCTGCTTTCTAAGTTGCATCTTATTCGCAATATGGCGCTCGAAACAATCAATTTTTTCTATTGTTTTGACATGCGATGAAACTAATTTTTCACATTTTAATTCTCTAAATTCTCTAAAATCATTTTGTTGTTATAGATGTGCTAAATCATGCATTCTATGACAGACAAAGATATTTTTTTGCAACCGATAAAATATTCATACTATCACATAATATAATACATATTTAAAATATGTGTGTATGATCATAATTCTATGCTGAAATTTATCATAAGTTATGTCAAAAACTGAGATAAATCATAGATTACAATAGTGTTAACAGTGGCAATTTCCTGAAAAATCAAAGCGTGCAGTGTTTGCTGATTTCTACAGTTAATATTCTTCAAGCCAGGTTGATAATATACATTCAGTTGAGCTAAATATATATGACGGCTGAGGCATAAAAAATATTATACATTGGGCTTGTTGAGTCGAAACTTTCTATGATTATCTCTGTAAAGTCGCTTATCTTCCGTTCTTACTAGTTGAATCTAGATTATTTAGACAGTCCAATATGAAAATTCAGTAGATTCTAAAGATGAAAGCCATGCAAACATACAAATTAAGGAAGAGTAAGCATGCATAAAAGGTAGGAAAATCATGAAAGTGTTTCACATTATTAACCACAAAGTACCCTACCGTATAAGACTAATTGAAAGACGATTATTATTTTTTTTCTTCTATTATTTTTGTTAACATATCGATTTTTCACCTCCACTCGCATCTTGTCATTCACTATACAAGGCTGGCAGAAGCTTTTCTTTTTATGTCGATTAATGTTTATTGAAATTGATTTTGATTAGGGCACCAAAAGAATAGATCATTTTCTATTTGAAGCATTCAAATTGAATCTATTGAACATGATTTCTTATGACTTAACATTCACAGATTTAGTTGGGTGAAGCTATTTGAAAAATGTACCTGATTATCAATTCCATGGTTCTTATACCATTCTAGTTCATTGTGATCATTGAAGGGTTGAAGTGATGAGTTAGTTCAAGTGAATTCTAGTACACAAGTATATTGTGCTTATGATGGGCTCTTCTTTATTTTCTATCGATGTTTTGCTCCAGTAGAGAAAATTTAAAATGTTGGTTTTACATTTTATAAGCTTTATAAATAATATAAATTTGATAAGTCCAATATTAAATTAATCGATGTACAGTGACTTTCATTGTATCGCTTTGTATCAATGTTACTTGCACTGTTTGCAATTCATCACTATTCTCTCAAGAATTAGTTTTTTATGAATTTCATGATCAGAAAATTGAAATTCAAATGCTATTTGGATGACGTTCACATTCCACTGGTTTTTTTTCAATAATTGTTACGTTGAAGAGTGAGGCAATTCAATCCATTTGGAAGTAAAAGGAAATCACAGTGCGATTTGAACAGTGGATAGTAACTTTGAAATTCAGTTGCTCAATTCATTACGGCTTGATATCCTAAACATGATAAACATTCATAAACATGATAATCCTAAATACGTTGGTTACCTTAAAGATGTAGCTTATCCTACGTCGAACAATGTACAATATAAACAATTTTCATTGAATTATGATAATCATTGGAATTTCTGCCTGTGATTGAGAAAAAGTCATTTTATGAGCCTTGAAATCCATACCTAGGAAAAGTTTCATTATTACTGAAAATTTTGTTATTTTTACTATTTATTATAGGTACTGTACATTGATTTTTGTGATTATAGAGATCAACTACTTTATTCTGAATCAGGATAAGGATAAGTAGGGAAATTGTGAGATGGGGATAACATCCACAGTTACATAGCATCAATTTGAAAGCTCTGATAATAATGATTTGAACGGAACTACGATTCTGGCTTGGTATTGCCTCTTCATGTTCAGTGAGAATAGTAAGCTTCAGAATAATTCGTTCTCACTATATGTGATAATATTTGGTAACATTTGTTAATATTTGAACCAAATGTGCAACAAATTAATCTACTTTCAGCTTGAAAACTTTTTTGTTCACGTGATCTGATGATATTCATTCCATTATCAAGTGTTTAAATTATAAAGAGTGATGAAACAAGTTAAAACACAAGAAAAGCTACGAAAATAAATTTTGAATCTTCATTTTTCACAAAATAAGGATAAGATGAAGGAGTCGGACACATAATATATCATGAAACTTCGTTGAAAAACATCAATATCTGAAACTAGAGTTATCAAATTGTGTTACCTCTGACTCGTATGGAGAAGGCACACTTCAAATTAATATAATAAATTCTGTGAGAAAACAACGAAATCCTGATTTTTATCATGAGCATGGTTAAATCAAGAAAATTGTAATATTTTTTAAGAGTATTGAAAAGTGAAAATCTATATACAGCGCATGTCAAAACAATAGACAAAATTGATTGTTTCGAGTGCCATACTGTATTATTCTGTTTACTATGGTGAAGGGAGTCAGCCGCGTTGGCTGTTTCCCCTTCCACAGCGTCAACTTGAATCGCAAATACATAACAATATACATCAATGGATTCGCAATGAATGTGGCTACCATAATTATTCGTCACATTGTCTTTTAAAACTACTTGCTTCGAAGTTAATCGGAAAAAACAAAAAAATCAAATCGAAAAACCCCTAAATTTTTACATTATATTATTTTATTAAGGAAACTGTTCGATTTATTGAGAGAATGAATTCGACTATTATTGTAGTCCTTAATTTAACGAATCGAATGGCATATGATAGATTTTTTTTCGATTAATGGTTACAGAGATAATTGATTTCCAGTTTGCTGTTTACTATGGCTAAGAGAGTCAGCCGCGCCGTTCCGCGTCGACTGTTTCCCCTTCCACGGCGTCAAATCGAATCGCAAATACATAACAGTATACATCAATGGATTCGCAATAAGAGTGGCTACATTAATTATTTGGCTCATTTTTCTTTAAAACTACTTGCTTCGAAGTTAATCGAAGAAAACAAAAAAATCAAATCGCAAACCCCCTAAATTTTTACATATATATTATTTTATCAAGAAAACTGTAAATTTTATTGAAAAAATGAATAAAACTAATATTGTAGTCCATAATGTAACGAACCGAATGGCATATAATATAGCTGTTTCCGATCAATGGGTACAGAGATAATTGATTTTCCGTGATTACCTGCATTTTTCAACTCTGAGGGGTGCTAGGGGGGAAAGCTCCAAGAAGATTTCTTGGGACTTTTGGGAGAATGACCCTATGGGAGGGTTCTATCGATGGTAGAAGATTCAGCTTTTATTTGATTTTCGGATCGAAAAAACCTTTATTGACTGGGCTATTATTTTAAAGTTCAAGTACGTATATGGAGTATTATATAAAATCTGACCGCATGTAATATACACTTATTATTAACATTTATAATAATCTCCATCAGAAGTTAAGTAATTCTTATTGTCCCAGTGAAATACGTTCCCTTAAAGTTTCTATTCCCTTCATATCTATTCTTCGATGAATATCACAAGGAGTCATATTAATAAAAATCTAGTGCTTGATTTGATGTAATTCTTTCGATGTGATGTAAGCTTTTGAGAAATAATTTGTAATTGTTGAAATGAATCGAGTCCAATTAATCACAGTTTATAAAGTTCTAATTTAAATGGGTAGATATAGTTAACATAACAGCGCAGAGTGACTGGGTGGAAACGTCAAATTTTTTATTGTTCAACATACACTCACATGATTTACATACATATAAAAACAAAATGATACACAATTTCTTTAGAACAATAATGCTCAAGGTAAAAACCTGTGAGGGGAGAAAAATCTAAATTTTCACATGAAAACGTCACTCCAGAATAATTATATCACCCGGCCTCACAACAGAGAGTCTTAGAGTCCTTGACTTAGAATAGTTAATCTCACAGTTGTACAGTCAGTGTGAGTGAGATTTTCTGCACACATCATGCGTGAATACGCCGGATGGATCGACTCGTATAATTTGAGAATGGTGATAATGATGAGGAAACATGATTCTGTTAAAAGGAATAGTCTTCATCTCCATTATGTTCTTAGGGATTTGCTTGTGATCATGTTTCTATCATTTTATCAATTCGAAGATCAGCCTTCAAAAATTTAGGTCAACATTTCAACTCACTTTGCTACACGTTTCAACTTAGCAAAAAGACAGAGGGAATTAGTATTATTATTCTCTAGAGCCCTGGAAATATCTCTGTTATTGTTCTTGGTACCTTATACAAAAGAGACTCCATAATACAAAAACAAATCAGTCCTTGCCGGACAAAGCTAGAGGAAGAAGAAAAAGAAGAAGAAGAAGAAGAAGAAGAAGACAGGAGGAGAAGAACAAGCAAGAAGAAGAAGAAGATAATAGAAAAAGGAGACAGAAGAATAAGGAAGAAGAGGAAGAAGATGAACAATAATAAGAAGAAAAAATATAGATAGGAGAAGATTATAACCGTTGAGTACACTATTTTATCTATAACCACTCTTTTGACGAATTGAAAACTCATAAATTACTGGTAGTACTCCCATACAGTAACAGTCAGGGATGTATTCAAATACCGTTGGATAACATCTTTCCAATATTGTTCCATTCATCTAGAAGTATATAATCTGTTCTTTCTTACATTGATATCACTTATGTATAAGTTACTGCAGAATCAAAATTATTTTATATTGACTGAACAATTAAAAGTCACATTGAAATAGTTATTTTGGAGTTTGGTAGAAATAATACATTTACATGGAACTCAATTTATTCATTAAAGGCAATCTACATAATTCTAATAGGTTCTGATAACACATAATGATGAAATAGGTTTTCAATGAATTAATGAAGCCTAACAACTTGAAATATATTTCAAATTATTTAAGATTAAATTGATTCTACCTTGGTGCAAGTCAGCTTTACATTTGTACATGTATCATTGTATTGAATTATTAAATATTTGATGATTTTGGTAAAACGACATTTTAATCCTGGACTAGTAGTTCTATGTACAGTAGACCTCGCGCAGTTATAAAACACAGCCTCGTCTCATACTGTCCATAAGAGTAAATCCTGTTTGTATGTTTTGTCGGCAAGATGTCGGTGTGAAAACGGCTAATGGCTGTTGGGGTTAGTGTATCAAAAATATGCTAACATCAAAATCTAATCTCCTTCAACTTACTGGCAACAGGTCAGACCGAGTTGAAAGCAGATAAAGGTCGAGAGAAAATACTATGTTTTCTTTCCGTTATTAATTGCATGCGTCATTGCATGCAATGAATAGTCAACACGACAGCTGATTTTTTACTAAGTTACATTGATATATTAATTGCATGCGTTATTGCATGCAATTAAAAATCCACTCAACAGCTGAATTATTATGGATGATTCTATTCTGATTCTTTCTGTAATATTGGCGTTCGAAAGAGACTTTACCTATTGTATTAACCTTAAAATGCAAAATTTTCAAAAAACCTTGTATATACGTCGAGGCACAATTTAAAAAGAAATATACCAGTCAAATTTCATGGTAATCTATTGCTGCGTTTCGCCGTAATTGCGGAACATATAAACATAAAGAGAAATGCAAAGCCGTCGACTTGAATCTTAGAACTCATTTCGCTCGGTCAATAAATCGAAATTTTAAGAAACCACAAATATCCTGGATGAAAAGGGGAATCAATTGTTATGTATAGATTTGAATCTGAATGTCTAGGATCCACTAAACAGTCTACTAAATTCAGCATTTTTCTCCACAGGAGAAACGTTTAAAGCTGGCATCAAATGATGTCACCACATTATTAACATAATGTAAATTATATATTTATATATGTATGTCACGTGGATTGAAGGAGCATTGTTTGTGATGTTGTTTGTTGAATGAAGGAAGATTCTATTTTACTATTTAAATAAATCATAATGTAATTTACTTATCCACTTCGAGACTTACATAGTGATAATAAGTAGGAAATGAAATGTATAGCAAACACTTCAGTTGCTATGTAGGCCTACTGTATTGTATTCTGTAGTGTCTTATTTTTTACTAAAGTGATGAAGTATCAGAAAATACTATCATTCAGCATTGTTATGTATTATTTTCAATGTCATTTTTTTCTCTTTCTTTTCAATAATTTAAAATTTGTTATTATTTTAAATAAGTAGATAACTTAACTATTGTTTGTTTTTAATCATATTATTTGTATTTATTTCTTCGTATTGTTATAATACTTGATAGTGAGTTGAGTGTAAGAGAGGGTCGACTGCGCCCTAACTTCGCTTTCTAAGAAAAATAAAGGCAGTCATTCTATTCTATTCATGTCACCATAATATATATGTATATGTATTAAAAAACAGATGCTTTCTAAGAAAGATAAAGGCAGTCATTCTATTCTATTCATGTCACCATAATATATATGTATATATATATTAAAAAACAGATGACATCCAATTTATTAGAGCAAATTGAATGCCTTCATCTTCATGTGTAGGCAACACACCACACCAACCTTGTTCCTGTGAGACTGACCTTGTCTCTGTGACACTACACTTGTTTGAATGGGACTCTACCCCTCTTCTTGTTCCACTGACACTACTTGTTCCAGTGAGACAGACCTTGTCTCTGTGAGACTCACCTTGTCTCTGTGGGACTCACCTTGTCTCTGTGAGACTCACCTTGTCTCTGTGGGAACTTGTTCCTGTGAGACTGCCATTTATAAAACTAATTGTTCCTATGAAACTTGTCTCTGTGACACTCATATCGTTCAAAAACACTACTTGTCTCTGTGAGAACTTGTCTCTGTGATACGGACCCGCAAACAGTAGTTGGAGTAGAAATCTCGAGACTCATATGTCGATATGCAAGAAAAAGTTACTGTAGGTAGATAAATATTATCAATACTATTGGTGTATTTTTTTGTGGAACAAAAACGAATTATATTCTATTCTTAAAACATTAAAAACAAATGAAATCTACTTCAAAAAGTCCCAGATCATTTATTATTGGAAAATATTTCAGTTTCTGCTGCTCAAAGATCTTTTGTAGCATCGAGGCATATATTTTTGGCTGCAGCTACAGAATCTGCAACAAATGAATATTCAGAATGTATACATTTCAAACAAGGTGGATATTTTGTTTTACTTGACAAAATACATTATATTTATCATAGTTTGCATTGTATTTTCATCATATCCTGCATAATATCATCAAGTAACCCTCAGTTCAACCTAAAAGCGACCTTATAGTGTACTTAACTAGTAACAGAATGCAAACCAGTTTAACTATGGATATTATGGATATACCTATTGAAAAAAGCAAAAATGGAAAGTAAATTACTCTCCGATATCATATCTAATAAAGTTTTCTGACAACGAAATCACACAATTTTAATATATCATCATACGAAATCAACTAATATATCGAGAGTTGACAGCAATATTTTCATTGTAGAACCTCCATAATTAATTATTAGGGCTACGGCTATTGATTTTGAACATCGATTTCGGATAAAAGAGATCGCAGATAGATGAGTTTGAATATTTTTTGGCGAGTGGGGTAGCCTAATAGTCCAAGCAATCAATGCTCAAAAAAGGGTATAGAGGGAAATGTATGGAAGACCATTTTTAAACCCACAGTCCTTTTAAGGGTAGTAAGGAGGTAAACATATCAAAAGTCCCCACCTCCACTCACTGTGCTAAGGGGGTGGGGGTGGTTTAAAGGTACCATTTTTTGGTTTCTCGCCTTATAACAAATTATGTTACTGTCTTATAAAAAATTATAGCTTACATAATTTTCTACAATATTTATTCTAAAACTTTTTTATATCTCCTCTAGTTTTCGAGATATACACTCTTGGAGGTGTGACATTTTTGAAAAAAACATGTTTGTC
The DNA here is from genome assembly GCF_014356525.2 of Nilaparvata lugens. NCBI lineage: Eukaryota > Metazoa > Arthropoda > Insecta > Hemiptera > Delphacidae > Nilaparvata > Nilaparvata lugens. The sequence goes on along the minus strand of NC_052518.1, from coordinate 23,060,115 downwards.
ACCAATTTTTTCTAATATTTATTTTGCTTATGTTCAGTCACTTATCTAAGTGGGAATAGGGGAACCTATAAAAAATTACTACAAACCCTTGGAAGTTACACAGAAATCTATTATTAAAACAGCGTTAAGAAAACGTATAATACGCACTCTTACTGATGAATTTTTTGAAGAATTCAATGTTTTAAGTAAGAGGTAAATTTATGTAAGAAATATATTGTTATACTTGTACAAAAATCATAGAGATATGTTCAAGAAAATTGAGCAAAGCTATCGAATGCGTTCGTCAGAAGCAATAGGAATCCAAGTTCCAAGTCCAGTCAAAACCCATTCCACTACAAATACTTATTATATAGCACACACTCTGTATAGAAATCTGCCTGAAAGTCTATGTAATACAGAAGGTAAATCCAAATAATTTATCAAATCAAATCAAATCAATCAAATAGCTCAAATACAATCAAATTAGTATATATAATACCAATATTTTTATTCATTGAAAATTAAATATGTCTATGATTGAAAAACATACTTGTGTGTGATTGTGTGTGTGAATGTGTTTTTTTTTCAACTCCTACTCACGTACGAAAGCTTCTTGCTTTTTTGTGAGTAGTAAAACATTATTGTTTGCAATAAATTTTATTCCATGAAGCTTCAAATTTGATCATCTCCATCATCCAGTTGAAGCTATATCATCCAACGTCATACATCATACGTCAGTATCATCCAACTGATAATCAGAATCACGGTGGTTTGGTTTTTTGTTAAATATAAATTTTTTTTGTTGTTCATTATATCCACTGATTATTAATTGCAGCTAGTTTTATAATTGTATGGATTTATCAAATTTGATTGTAATGAAAAATGAAAACAATAAATTTGAATTTAAATTTGAATAGTTTTATTATTTGTCTCAGGAACAAGTACTCATACAAATAGGAGTTGCTATCCTAATCAGATACATAATACATTCTTCATTAACAGAACAAATGATCAAAACACGAACATTACAAAAAATCCTGATACAATAATATAATAACAATATTCAAAGTTAGCATTAGAAATTACAAAAAATACACAAATAGTTTGAAAAAGAATTCGATAGAAAATTCCAAATATAGCAATAACAGAATTAACCGACTATGTGATGTTAGATTAGGAATTTTGAAGCTACATTAATGTGTGAGAATTCTAAGGTATAAATTATTACCAACATAGAAGTACATGTAAAATTGTACTAAATTACTAAATTGAAATATATTTATAAAAAAATTGTTAATGACTGGTTCAATGAGATTGGGAGAACGAATATAGAAGAGATAATTCATTCATTATATAGATAAAGAAAATGTCGTGTAATGATGGTCCAAGTTTAACTCTAAATCTTTACATCTTTTATACTCTAAAACCTTAAAACTCCAAATCTTCTCCAATATTAATATCTGGTTTACCGAAGAATCTGATAGATGCAGGTGCGAGGACAATCCAATGTTAGCCAATCATCGTCAAGACCCTCTTCCACACACAGGTTTTGCCTTTGTGGAGAGTTTTCATGAAGTTTATTAAAAAATAATGTTGTATTTTCTGTAACTACAATATATAGCAGTTATACTTGGTTATTATGATTGACTATTTAAGTTCAACAGTAAGTTGTATTTATGATTATTTGGTTGCAGAAGATGTAGCTAACCCAGTTATCATGGATAATAACAACCAATTCGATTTGATTTGATTTGATGTACTATAGGCAGGAACATGAGAGGAAAGGCTGTAATTTGTCAGGGAGCATTCCTCCATCCAGGTTTAGTGGCAGTGCTGTGAAATGTTCATGCGGCTGCCATTATTCATGCGAGTAGTGAGAAAAGGATTGTTAATCGCCATCAACTCAGTTGATCCATCAACTCAGGAGTACTATCAACTCATTTGATGGATCAAGTCAGGAGTACTATCAACTCATTTGATGGATCAACTCAGGAGTACTATCAAATCGGTTGAGCTATCATTCCACCAGTACTTCAAGGTAGGTTCTAGGACATCAACTCATTTGATGGATCAACTCGGGAATACTTTCAAATCGGTTGAACTATCATTCCACCAGTACTTCAAGGTAGGTTCTAGGACATCAACTCACTTGAACCAACAAATAGAAAGAAGCTTGCATGCTTTGAAAGTAGGTTCAACTCACTTGAATGATCAACAAGAATGAACCTTACATCGTTTGAAAGTAAGTATGTGCCAAGAATAGCATGCATTTGATGGATCAACTCAGGAGTACTATCAAATCGGTTGAACTATCATTGCTTGCATAGAAGTGTTGCGACTATACTGTGGTCCATGTTATAATGGGAGTGAATAAAGATAGAAGAATTAATAGCAATACCGATTCTCTGCATTAATTAATTATATTTCTACACCATCAAAGACATAATTGTCATTGTTGTGGACCTAGAAAAAGATAGTATCACCGGCTTTGTCAAATGATAGACAAGGATAGCAAAAATAAAGTTGATGAAATACTGTCATTATAACGTGAACCTCACTATAGTAATCGTGCCATGACTAGGTTCTAGGTTATGTTCATGTTCAGCTGCTGCTTACATTATTCACAATCATTATTACTGTATAATAAAGTATAATATTGTTGTTAATAATTATTTGCATTATAAAACATTGCATTATAAAAAATGTACAGCTTCTGTTGAAAGCCAGGGAGCGAAAAAAGGTAAACGGGAGTACTTTACTCCAAATTATCAAATTACCAAAATATCATGAGTTTGTTTGTGAGAGTTCCAAAAGAGGGTGCATTGCAGTATCTGAGTTCATTAATGGGATCAATGAAAGACATTTCAATTTATTGAACAATCAATCAGCTGCTGTATCAATGCCCTCCAAACAGGCATATGATAACAAGCGGTTAATCAATGAAGAAAAATTGAATGATTTAAAAAAAAACACTTCAATACATCCCTGTTGAATTCAGACCATTCTATAACAATATACAAAATTGACCAACGAAAAAAGGCAAAAGGCAAAAAGTTTGATTCAACTTTTGTACACTTTGCTAGATTACTTTAATCAGTTCAAATTAAATAGTTTATCAGTATCAATTTGTTTTATTCATTATTTCTATTGGATTGTACTATTTCACAGTTCTATTTGCTTTATCTTGTATTTTTGATGGTTGATACAGAAAATTGAAAAATCTTTTATTGATTAAGGAGTGTAATGATTTCACAATGTTGCAATGTCTTGATTTCCAATGTACCGGTACTAAAATATCAATGAACTAAAAATATTTCCAATCTTTTATTGAAATTATGTTTTATAATTATTATGAGTGATTATTCAACAAAATTTGTGTATTATTCCAACAACAAAACACTTCCAGTTGTGATAAAAAGTTGAGCTTTATTTTTGAAAGGGCTCTTATCACACATTAATTTATGAAAGACCTCATGTCAGTATTTTATATTGTTAATAATTATGTGAGAAATTGATTTGACATTTTGTGAGCAGAATATATGTATGTGAATGTGATTGAAATAATACTTGGAATTGAAAAAACTGGAATTATCAACAATGGATAAATATAAGAGAAATTTTTTTAGCTGCTGAAAAATTGACTTTAAGTGACAAGAGGCCTTTCATAAATAAACGATTCATATACTGTTAGGTAGAATAGGTTGGAAGTAACATTGGTTATTAGATGTTTAGTAATTTTTTAAAATGTTTATTCAATTGATGGTTAGTAATATTATTTTCGTTTTGCTCATACATTTTTCCTTTGCTATAATCTAACTTGTAAATATAGATTTCTCTATTATCTGCTGTTCTGAAGATAGTGTAATTTTGAAGACTTTATAATTAGAAAAGGTTTTAGTTGAGCTTAGTAAGGAATTGTTTTGACAAGATAACCTGTGTGCTCAACAAAGGGTAGAGAATAAACCTGCTCACTTGGGAATTCATGTATCTCTGCCTTACCATCCCACCTGTATTTACTTGATATTGATTTTATTATTTTGCAGGTTCAGCTCCAATCTCAAGTGGGCTACCAACACCAAACTTCATCAGCCAAATTTTATTGAGGTGTGAGTTTCCTTCAGCTTCAAGACAGTAGGCTACCAACACCAATCTTCATCAGTCAAATTTTATTGAGGTGTGAGTTTGCTCGAGCTTCAAGACAGTAGGCTACCAACACCAATCTTCATCAACAAAATTTTATTGAAGTGAGTTTATTCTTCATATTTGCTCTGTGTAAAAAGACAAGATGTCTATTATATTCCAAAAAAATCACAGAGCATGCATATATCCCTGAAAAGGGAACGGCAAATTCTGCTGGATTTGATCTAAAAAGTCCAGTATCAAGAACTATTGAATCAAAATCATTGTTAACAATTTTTTTAGATCTGGAAGTTAACTGTCCAAAAGATACTTTTGGAAAGATATATAAACGATCAGGGATGGTTAGGAACCATAAAATAATTGTTTTGGGGGGGGGTTATTGATGGTGATTATAGAGGAAATATCGGAGTCATGCTGTACAATTTGGGGGCAGAAGATTTCAAAATTACAAAAGGAGATAGAATTGCACAAATTGTTTTTCATAAGATTATCAATGACATAGAAAATTGTAATGTATTGAGAAAAGAAAGAGGTGATGGTGGATTTGGTTCCACTGATGATGGTAGCAAAAAGAGACAAAAATTATGATGGCATAAGATAATAATTCATCAAACTCAGTATGCTGTTTTCAGACAGAGAAAATATAAAAAATAAACTTACTTTGTTAGGATATTGTATGATAGTGCTGGCAAATAGTAGCAGAGTAGACAGTCTTGATGTTGAAGTAGTCTTGGTATCAACAGAAGATGATAGTGGCTGTATAGTAGCATTTTTTCTAGATGATTTCAATACTTTCTCTATTTCAACTTATACACATTCAAGGAGTGAACAGCATTGATCTATGGGAGAAGTTTATTCTATACCTTGAAAAAGAAGTTAAAAATAAGAAAAAACTATCAAATATTTTCTATGATATAGAGAAACTGTTCAAATGCATGAAATGTGGTTATTAGGATGCATCTTCAAGTCAGAAAAGTCTTTTGAATATATTGACTATTGAATTAGCATTAGATTGTTTTGAAGAATTTATTTCAACAGGGCTTTCAATTGAAAAATACAAATTGAGACTCAATGATGGAAAATACTCTCAAGAATTGTGTGATTCAATTGTGAAAATAAATTATGATGGCATAAGATAATAATTCATCAAACTCAGTAAGATTTTTACAAAAAAAACATATTATTTATAAATTCAAATACCTACTAAAAGACTTATGAAAACATAATTATTTTAAATAATCACATTCTATATTATATTTCATTGTGTTATGACGTGAAATAATGATCTCAATACTTTCTCTATTTCAACTTATACATATTCAAGGAGTGAACAGCATTGATCTATGGGAGAAGTTTATTCTATACCTTGAAAAAGAAGTTAAAAATAAGAAAAAACTATCAAATATTTTTTATGATATAGAGAAACTGTTCAAATGCATGAAATGTGGTTATCAGGATTCATCTTCAAGTCAGAAAAGTCTTTTGAATATATTGACTATTGAATTAGCATTAGATCGTTTTGAAGAATTTATTTCAACAGGGCTTTCAATTAAAAAATACAAATTGAAACTTAATGATGAAAAATACTCTCAAGAATTGTGTGATTCAATTGTGAAAATAGCTGAAAATTTCATATCATCAAATAACTGTAGTACAATAAATGGATCAGATAGTTTTAGTGATGATGATGATGATGATGATGTAGAGATGAGTGGGGATGATTCAGATTTTGAATCAATTTTTAATAAAATTGAGGGTAAAAAGTTTAATAATCAAACATCAACACAGTCATTCATGATTAGGGACCAGACAAAGCAGGAAATACTCACATGTGAGAGTGAAAATATTTCAAAGGGCGGAATTTTGGTGAAAGTTGAAATAACAGATGTTAATGATTTAGAAAATATTGATGAGAGTTCTAGGTGGAGAAAAATCAACAAAAAGGTTATATTTATTGCAAAGAACAAGAATGATGAAAAATTTATAAAAATTAATGATGGATTGAAAATATTTTTGAAAGAGTTATCTAAAAAATCTAATGTTATAAAAGAATCACGCAAAATTAATGCATTCAATAGCAATATGCAAAATTGATTTGTTCTGTATCCATCAGATAGGAAAAACGTATTCAAACATAATATTATTACATCACTTTTCTTCATTTTTTTTTTAGATAACAAATGAGAAGCAATGAGCAGCAATATTCATTTATTCAGGGGGGCAGAAGAAAAAAAGATAGAATAAAAGTTACCACTGGTCAGTTCACAGAATTGGAGAGTGCATTCAATAATGCATTAAAGACTTATTATTACAAGAATGATAAATATAAGGATATTTGTAAGCTATTAATTGGTATTAAATTGAAAATTATCAACTTATTATCACTCATTTTAAATCAACATCAATGTTTAAAATTCAATATTCTTGTAGAATGTACATATAAGAAAAAATCAATTTCTCATGATTTCGATTATCAAGATCGCACTTTCAAAACCAAGAACATTACTATTGTAAAGTCATCAAATTTAGAGAATGTATTACAGTATGTTTTGAAGAAAATTTGTCATGAAGAATCTATATATGAAGGATATCAATCAGGATGGACACTTTCGAAAATTGATGGTGTTCTTATAAGAGTGAACAAATACAAACCTCTTAGAGGTAGATCTTATATTCCACTTCTTAAAAAAAATACAAAATGAAAGGGCTATAATCAACTGCAAGAATATTGATAACAAATGTTTTATGTGGGCTATTATTTCTGATTATGTTCAGATCCGTCCTGAAAGAATATCATATCATCATAGAAATCTAATTTCAAAGGAATCTCTTTCCCCTCACCAATGAAAGATATAAAAGTTTTTGAAAAGAACAACAAGTCCATATCAATAAACGTTTACTCTCTAGATGAAAATATGTGATTATGAGAAGAGAAAGCATTTTGATTTATTAATATTGCAAGAGAATGGGAAATATCATTATTGTTTAATTAAAAATTTATCAAGACTCATGAGAAGTCAATTGACAAAACGTGAAAATAAAATAACAATTTGTAAAAGATGTTTCTCATACTTTGATGCAAGAGTGAAGAAAAATTTTAAAACCCACCAAAGATTATGTTCGAAGAAAAAAATAACAAAAGTTATAATGCCTAAGAAAAATATTTGCGAATATTGACCCAATACTTAAATTTAAGAATTATCAGAATAAGTTTAGAGTTCCAATAGTACTATATGCTGATTTTGAATGTTTATTAGTTCCATATTTATCTTGTACCCCATCAAGCAATGAACTAGAAATAATAAGAAGTGAATATGAATCAAACCTGCACTATTGCAATATAGATATTTATTTAGAATAAATAAATGTGTTGTTATTTAAATATAATATGAAAATGCTATTAAAATCAAAGATAATATTATGCTCTCATTGTATTTTTCATCAATAAATCTATTATTAGCAGGATTATTGTTTTTTTTTCAATTCAAGATTATATTCATGCTCACAAAGTATGGCAATCATTCAAAATACAAACATTAGGAGAATACAGTGATCTTTATCTAAAACTGGATGTTATTTTGCTATGTGATGTTTTTGAAAACTTACTTTGGCCTATGGGCATTTTTCATTGAACAAAGATTAAAGTAAAAAAAAAATGAACTAAAAATACCGTAAGCATCAATTTTCATAACCATCTTCTTCACTGTTCAGTTTTAATTCATAAAAAAGTAATATAGAGGATTCGAAGAGTTTGTTTGAGTTCATATAATTTAGATTGTGCTCATTACTATACACTACCAGGATTCAGTTTTGATGCAATGCTTTCATATACTAAAATTGAATTGGAACTTTTAACAGATTATGAAATGTATTTACTATTTGATGAGCACATTCAGATCTAATGAACATATTATAAATACAGTGGAAAGTAACAAAATTTCATTAAAGAAGTGAATATGAATCAAACCTGCACTAATGCAATATAGATATTTATTTAGAATAAATAAATGTGTTGTTATTTAAATATAATATGAAAATGTTATTAAAATCAAAGATAATATTATGCTCTCATTGTATTTTTCATCAATAAATCTATTATTAGCAGGATTATTGTTTTTTTCCAATACATATTCCTCTCTATCCTCTTACATCACTTATTGATGATAATTGAAAAAAAATAGTTCTTTAATTGAAATGGGGAAGGACTTCGAAGAACTATTTTTTTTCCAAAAGAATCATCTATGATGCAAAAGCATGTATTGCTACTCCTGGTATAATGTGTGTGCTCACAAGGTCACTCATAATAGCCTAATGTTTGTTAGAATAGATAATTTTTTATCATAATTTAATTGGACTCAACTCTTTGGATTATAAGGAAAGCTCAAAAATGGTTATCATTAGCAATTTTATCAGTTCAAAGTAGATATCCACTATGGTGTAATGGGTAGCAGTCTTATCTGTTATACTCAAGGTCCCAGGTTCGAGACTTAGAGCTGTACTCTTGGGCAAGTATCATCAAACCTGAAAGATCTACTACACCACAGAGGATATATATATTTTTTTGTTTGTATGATGTCACTGAGCATTCAAGAATAAAATACACATACTAGAAATTGATGATCCTCTTTGATATTTTTTGTTTCACAATATACATCTGCTGATTTTTGCAATCATTTTTTCTGTGTGAACAGTTAGCAATAGACTAATGTCTATGACAAGAGTCCTCTTCTATATAATCTACTCTATTCTAGAGTGGTGGTGAGGTAGATGAAAAAATAACACATCTAATCAAGATAAGTGATTATTTATTGATATGAAAAGACGCAAATCAGGTGATTTGGACCAGAGTTTTACAACTGCAGATGAGATTAGTCGGTTTTGTGTTGACTAGTTCAGGTCATGATGATGGCTTTTCTGATGAGATGATTGAATTCTTAGCAACTCTTCAGAGAATTCCACTTCTTGGGGGGCATTTTGAATGGATTATTATATGAATTATTATGAATGGATAATTATTCAAATAAGTCGTCTTTTATGGTTTATTATTGTGATAATTGTACTATTGAAAACTAATTATCAAGGAGTTTTATTTTTATTTATTATAATATTGTTTTTATAGTTTAATTCGTGCATCATGTGAATCATTTCAAGATTCATTTGATTTGATTATGTGGTATTATATTGTTGATATTGATATGTGAGCTGACGTTGTTGTAACATTTTGCCAATGTTCTAACTACTTAATTTATTTTGAATTGTGATTCACCTTGATGTGTAATGGGATTAAATATTGAACAAAAGTAGACCATATGCAACGGACTACTCCTACCACAATTCTAATTGGAACATTCATTCGATTGAAACTACTTAATCAGTTTTGCCAGTTTGTACTTTAATTTTTATTTTCACATAAAACTGATATAAATGTGAGATTCTTGTATCTTTGTGAGTTCTCAGAGTATAAAAGATGATGCTGACAACAAAATGCACTCGGTGTTACAATGTTGTCAGACAGTGAACGTGAACGTTATCTGCTTAATGCAGTGGGTGAGCTTGAAGCTGAACTGAATTATCATGGTATAATGACATTGAGTGACTTTTTCAAGGAGAGTGGTCACTTAGAGTTTTGTGCAGATCGTGAATCTCATAGTTGTGCATGCATACGACTCAGGCAGAAGCAGCAGGCTGTTGTTGATGCAGTCAAGGATAGCAACGTTTTCTATGTATGTGATGATCTTCACAACCCATTGAGAAATACTCATGTAACCTCCACCGATGTGAAATGTTTCCTGCTGAAAGTTTTCATGCAAACTATGAAGAGTATCAAGGATAATATCAACAAGAGGGCAATGCGTCATTGCCCACCAGGACTTGCAATGAAATTCACTGTCATGTTTGATGACACTTGCATACTGCTAAAATCTTTCTTCAAGTTGGATAAGGGTAGAATGGCTGCTATTGTTAATCTTGAGAAGGTACCCAACTGGAGGGATAAGGATGTGAAGATTGTGTTGAGTGTTCTCAATCAAGACCAATACTACAAGTGTGATTTTATATGCGGACAACAATCTAAATGTCTACTGGGACTGGGTCAAAAGGAGATTAAATTTGCAGGATTTACAAAAATTGAGAGTACAGGACATGTGAAACGATTCAGGCTGGAGGATGGAACATCTGGTGATTCAGCTTTTGAGATTAGCATCTACAAGGCTATACGCAGACCTATGCCACTGCCATCTACTGGGGGATATGATGAAGTTGATGGACCATGCATTGTTCGTGAAAGGAATAAGCCATCAGTTGAGCATTATGTCACCAACAATGATTATAGCCGAGGAGAAAGACTGCTTCAGCTGTATATTCTGTTCAATACTGAAGATTAATTATATGTTTGTCAATAAATACTATGTGTAATGAGCCATTTGTTATTATTGACTATCCTACTTTCTCATTTTCAGTCACTTTTCAGTCACTGTTCAGTCACTGTTCACTTACAGCTCATATAGCTAAGAAATCACCTGGATAGTTCAACCGATTTGATAGTACTCCTGAGTTGGAGGCAAGTTCATCAGATCATGATGTTGGTGGAAGTCATGATTAACCAACTCCCTGCATAAAGATAAGTTTATCAGAGTAGGATGATTCCTATTGTATTGAATGACTAACAGTATAGGATGTAATTTATGCTTTATCTCACACCTTGTGCTTACTCTAGAAGTTGAAGGTTGTATGGAATAAAATGTGCAACAATTGTGGTATTACTTGATGTTTATTTACAGTGTATGCATGAAAATATATATATAGTGCACAAAGATAATATTTCAGTCCAATATATCAAGAACTATCCAGTGATACAAATCTCCTAGTCGATTGCTTATTTCACAAAATCCTCTGCTGAACATGAATTTCAAGATGACTGCTCCCTCGCATAGATCGGTGCAGCAGCTTGATACTTCAGCGTCGTGGAAGATGTATGTCAATGTCTTCAAGAAGTTTTGAGCCGTTCCAAACGGTTCAGGCAGGTCCTTATCTCCAAAGTTTAGGAATGGTTGTATGATCCATTGGTTGCTGGTTACTGGTAGACAGTCTCCACACTCACGCATGTCTACTTGCTCCACTGCAGGCTGATGTTGTTACTGGGTCTGGCACAGTGGTAGGAGTTGTAGTAGCAGCAGTACTAGTTGGAGTAGTACTAGCAGGAGTTGTAGTACTAGCTTGAGTAGTTGTGATGATAGCAGCAAGAGTTGTTGTAGCAGTTGCAGTACTCAATGGAGTAGTTATAACAATGGATGCTTGTTCTTCACAGTATGGTGCACAGACCTCAACTGACCTTACAACAACCACTTCCAGAAAGTCCAACGATGTGAATGTAGGGTGAAGACAGGTGTGCAGATTGTATACGCAGTGGACTCATTTGCAGAGAGATCCCACCACAGCTCGTTCCCCAGCCATATTCATCTACCAGTCTCTGATATCGATGTACATTTGATCGATTGCTGACTGATTACCATGTAGAGCAGGAATCCCTGATGTTAGCAGGCACTGTTGCATATGATGGATGTTTGATGTATCCAGTCCATGTTCCCTTGAAGTGAGAAATTCCTGTGTCCTGTACTTTGGATCCAATGCACTAGCACTGAGTACTAGCACAAGGTAGAGCGCTGCTTGGTACATGCTTGTAGCCACCATGATTAAAGAATGATGATTGATAGCTGAAACATGAAAACTTTCATGTTGAATCATATTTCAACAAAAGATATCCATTGTGGTGTAATGGTTCACAAACAATTACACCTACACTCTACCTACCTACCTTCATTCCTTAACCAAACATCTCACATCCCCATATATACAAAGAAGATTCAAACCCAAGTCCTTATGAATAATTCAAACCCGAGTCCTCTAGAATGGAAAGCAGAAGTGCTAACCACTACACCACGGTGGATATCTATTTACTTGTTGTTTATTATGTATACTTTAACAACTATATCCAAGCTCATTACAGCTTCTAGTGAGCTGTAAGTGAACAGTGACTGAACAGTGACTGAACAGTGACTGAACAGTGTCTGAACAGTGACTGATCAGTAATTGAACTGACTGACTGACCACTGAGTGGACGACCCCCAACCATGCTCCTGCATGACCAACTTGAGCTAGAAAGATAGGTCCCCCATTGATGCCTCTAATGCTGGTGGGTGTGGCCATTATTCTCATTTAGGATAATGATGAGGAGACATCTTACTTAAAGTCTCCCACACAAAGTATTCATCAAAATGAATCTTTTAAAATAATAACCAACAATAATAATAAACAATATAGATTGTACTTACTTTGCTATTCACTAAAAACTGCACTGCACTGCCATTTCACAGTAACATCGGCTGTATGGAAAAGTCATCTAAATAAACTGTTATTCAAAGGGAAAGAATAAAAATGTGAATGGAATTCAACGCAAGTTCTGTAGTGTGTAGGACTAATAATTCAGAGAGAATAAAAATAAGAATTTGGAGAGAGTAAATATTGCTAATGAATTTTTTTAAGCCGGTCAACTATGGTCGGTGTCTTTGAACATCTTCCAGTTTGTTGGGGCATGTGACGTATATGGACGACAACTTTGTTGTTCTTTGTGTAAGCACGGAGGAAAAAAACCGGTGATATTATTATTCACGGCTTATTCTTCTTTTTTCTGTGGTGTAAGGTTATTTTCCGTTATAACAGAGGATTAGAACAAATAAGAAGTAAGTGGCTTGACATAACTTTGTCACCACACAACACAACTCGTGGTAGATTTCAGTGGCATGTTAAAAAACTGATTACATTACAAATTTTCCATTTGACATTTCGAGTGAGTGGTAGCGTCATATTGGATTGCTCATAGCTGACGAATGAATCATTGCAGCTGCATGAAAATTTTACTAAATATGGAAAATAAGGTCCCTGTAAATGTCAGCTTCTTCCTGCCATGTACAGAGTTAAAAAATCTGGTGTGGTACACTCACACAACTTTCCTTGCTCATTGAACTGCAAGCCTCATTCTCAAACGAGAATAATTTAGGGGAATAACATTATGACGATTGGCAGCAACATATTTGCAACTACGATCAGACTACTGTATATGTGTATATTATAATTGTTTTCAGAGTACTTTTTCCTTTGTGTAAATTGTGAAATTTGATGATTTTTTCAAAAGTCGTCAAAACAGCTGTTCTACAGATGAAATATCTTGACTATGACTGTGCTCTTTTTATAATCTGCTCTACCTATCTCATGCACGAGAAGGAGGTTACAAAGTCCATTTCTCAAGAACGGGGTGGACCCCCATTAGTTTCCCAGGAAAAAGACTCATGCCAGTTGATAGAGCTGATAAATAACTATACAGGATATCAATTCGAAAAAAATAATTAGAGCTGTTTTTGAGAAAATCGTGAAAAACATGGTTTTCTAGTAACTGTCATTTTTCTCGAGAATATTACGGAGCTCCTGCAATTTTCTCAGAAATGAGACTCATGTCAGTTGATAGGGCTTATGGAAAGCTATTCATGGCATAAATTTGAAGAAAATCATTAGAGCCGTTTTCAAGAAAACTGTGAAAAACAAGGTTTTTTAGTCATTATCTGCCATTTTTCTCAAGAATATTACGGAGCTCCTGAAATTTTCCCAGAAATGAAACTCATGCCAGTTGATAGGGCTTATGAATAGCCCTATGAATTTTCCATAACTTATCTAATCAACTGACATAACTATCTATCAACATAACTATCTAGTCAACTTATCTAATCTGGTGAACTTCATATTGTTAATACCATAAGGTATTTTAGATTACCATATAAGTTTTGATATTGAAAAATCTGTCCCCAAAGTTTAGTAATTCATGGTATAAATTTGAAGAAAATCGTTAGAGCTGTTTTTGAGAGAAACGTGAAAAACATGGTTTTTTAGTAATATTATCCGCCATTTTTTCCGCCATCTTGGATTGAATTTTATTGAATTTCTTATTGTCGGATCCTCATGGTATGAGGACCTTAAGTTTAAAATTTCAAGTCAATCGGTTAATTAGGAATAGAGTTATTGTGTTCACAGACACACACACACACACACACACACACACACACACACACACACACACACACACACACACACACACACACACACACACACACACACACATACACACACACAGACCAACACCCAAAAATAATGTTTTTAGACTCAGGGGACATTGAAACTTATAGAAAACTTGAAATTAGTGAACCTTAATTTTTTACTTTCCTTGCCCTACTACCATAGGTAAGGAAAGTATTGCTTTCCAAAAAAAATTAAGGTACCCCAATTTCAAGTTTTCTATACGTTTCAAGGTCCACTGAGTCCAAAAACATGATTTTTGGGTATTGGTCTGTGTGTGTGTATGTGTGTGTGTGTGTATGTGTGTATGTCTGTGAACACGATAACTCCATTCCTAATTAACCGATTGACTTGAAATTTTAAACTCAAGGTCCTTATACCATGAGGACCCGACAATAAGAAATTCAATAAAATTCAATTCAAGATGGGGGAAAAAATGGCGGATAATTACTAAAAAACCATGTTTTTCACGTTTTTCTCGTAAATGGCTCTAACGATTTTCTTCAAATTTATACCATGGATAGCTATTTATAAGCTCTATCAACTGAAATGGGTCTCATTTTAGGGAAAATTTCAGGAGCTCCGTAATATTATTGAGAAAAATGGCAGATAATGACTAAAAAACCATCAATAAAAATGTGAATGGAATTCAACGCAAGTTCTGTAGTGTGTAGGACTAATAATTCAGAGAGAATAAAAATAAGAATTTGGAGAGAGTAAATATTGCTAATGAATTTTTTTAAGCCGGTCAACTATGGTCGGTGTCTTTGAACATCTTCCAGTTTGTTGGGGCATGTGACGTATATGGACGACAACTTTGTTGTTCTTTGTGTAAGCACGGAGGAAAAAACCGGTGATATTATTATTCACGGCTTATTCTTCTTTTTTCTGTGGTGTAAGGTTATTTTCCCTTATAACAGAGGATTAGAACAAATAAGAAGTAAGTGGCTTGACATAACTTTGTCACCACACAACACAACTCGTGGTAGATTTCAGTGGCATGTTAAAAAACTGATTACATTACAAATTTTCCATTTGACATTTCGAGTGAGTGGTAGCGTCATATTGGATTGCTCATAGCTGACGAATGAATCATTGCAGCTGCATGAAAATTTTACTAAATATGGAAAATAAGGTCCCTGAAAATGTCAGCTTCTTCCTGCCATGTACAGAGTTAAAAAATCTGGTGTGGTACACTCACACAACTTTCCTTGCTCATTGAACTGCAAGCCTCATTCTCAAACGAGAATAATTTAGGGGAATAACATTATGACGATTGGCAGCAACATATTTGCAACTACGATCAGACTACTGTATATGTGTATATTATAATTGTTTTCAGAGTACTTTTTCCTTTGTGTAAATTGTGAAATTTGATGATTTTTTCAAAAGTCGTCAAAACAGCTGTTCTACAGATGAAATATCTTGACTATGACTGTGCTCTTTTTATAATCTGCTCTACCTATCTCATGCACGAGAAGGAGGTTACAAAGTCCATTTCTCAAGAACGGGGTGGACCCCCATTAGTTTCCCAGGAAAAAGACTCATGCCAGTTGATAGAGCTGATAAATAACTATACAGGATATCAATTCGAAAAAAATCATTAGAGCTGTTTTTGAGAAAATCGTGAAAAACATGGTTTTCTAGTAACTGTCATTTTTCTCGAGAATATTACGGAGCTCCTGCAATTTTCTCAGAAATGAGACTCATGTCAGTTGATAGGGCTTATGGAAAGCTATCCATGGCATAAATTTGAAGAAAATCATTAGAGCCGTTTTCAAGAAAACTGTGAAAAACAAGGTTTTTTAGTCATCATCCGCCATTTTTCTCAAGAATATTATGGAGCTCCTCAAATTTTCCCAGAAATGAAACTCATGCCAGTTGATAGGGCTTATGAATCCATAGAGCTATCAATGGTATACATTTGAAGAAAATCGTTAGTGCCGTTTTTGAGAAAACCGTGGAAAACATGGTTTTTTAGTCATTATCCGCCATTTTTCTCATGAATATTACGGAGCTCCTGAAATTTTCCCAGAAATGAGACTCATGCCAGTTGATAGGGCTTATGAATAGCCCTATGAATTTTCCATAACTCATCTAATCAACTGACATAACTATCTATCAACATAACTATCTAGTCAACTTATCTAATCTGGTGAACTTCATATTGTTAATACCATAAGGTATTTTAGATTACCATATAAGTTTTGATATTGAAAAATCTGTCCCCAAAGTTTAGTAATTCATGGTATAAATTTGAAGAAAATCGTTAGAGCTGTTTTTGAGAGAAACGTGAAAAACATGGTTTTTTAGTAATATTATCCGCCATTTTTCCGCCATCTTGGATTGAATTTTATTGAATTTCTTATTGTCGGATCCTCATGGTATGAGGACCTTAAGTTTAAAATTTCAAGTCAATCGGTTAATTAGGAATAGAGTTATTGTGTTCACAGACACACACACACACACACACACACACACACACACACACACACACACACACAACACACACACACACACACACACACACACACACACACACACATACACACACACAGACCAACACCCAAAAATAATGTTTTTAGACTCAGGGGACATTGAAACTTATAGAAAACTTGAAATTAGTGAACCTTAATTTTTTACTTTCCTTGCCCTACTACCATAGGTAAGGAAAGTATTGCTTTCCAAAAAAAATTAAGGTACCCCAATTTCAAGTTTTCTATACGTTTCAAGGTCCACTGAGTCCAAAAACATGATTTTTGGGTATTGGTCTGTGTGTGTGTATGTGTGTGTGTGTGTATGTGTGTATGTCTGTGAACACGATAACTCCATTCCTAATTAACCGATTGACTTGAAATTTTAAACTCAAGGTCCTTATACCATGAGGACCCGACAATAAGAAATTCAATAAAATTCAATTCAAGATGGGGGAAAAAATGGCGGATAATTACTAAAAAACCATGTTTTTCACGTTTTTCTCGAAAATGGCTCTAACGATTTTCTTCAAATTTATACCATGGATAGCTATTTATAAGCCCTATCAACTGAAATGAGTCTCATTTTAGGGAAAATTTCAGGAGCTCCGTAATATTATTGAGAAAAATGGCAGATAATGACTAAAAAACCATGTTTTTCACGGTTTTCTCGAAAACGGCTCCAACGATTTTCTTCAAATTTATACCATAGATAGCTATTCATAAGCCCTATCAACTGGCATGAGTCTCATTTCTGGGAAAATTTCAGGAGCTCCGTAATATTCTTGAGAAAAATGGCGGATAATGACTAAAAAGCCATGTTTTTCACGGTTTTCTCGAAAACGGCTCTAACGATTTTCTTCAAATTTATACCATGGATAGCTATTTATAAGCCCTATCAACTGACATGAGTCTCATTTCTGTTAAAATTGCAGGAGCTCCGTAATATTCTTGAGAAAAATGACAGTTACTAAAAAACCATGTTTTTCACGATTTTCTCAAAAACGGCTTTAACGATTTTTTTCAAATCCATACCCTGTATAGTTATTTATTAGCTCTATCAACTGACATGAGTCTTCTTCCTGGGGTACTAATGGGGGGTCCACCCAATCCTTGAGAAATGGACTTTGTAACCTCCTTCTCGTGCATGAGGTAGGTAGGAACACGGTTTTCACTTTTTCTTCTTCCATATACCGTGGGTAGGTAGAGCAGTTTATAAAAAGAACACAGTCATAGTCAAGATATTTCATCTGTAGAACAGCTGTTTTGACGAATTTCAAAAAAAAACATCGAATTTCACAATATTTACATAAAGGAAAAAGTACTCTGAAAACAATTGTATATACACATATACAGTAGTCTGATCGTAGTTGCAAATATGTTGCCGTCAATCGTCATTATGTTTTTCTCCTAAAACTAAATTATTCTCGTTTGATATTGAGGCTTAGGTTTATTTAGCGAACTATATTGGAAATTTTAAGGTAGGGTTATAAAAAGGGCACTTTGTTCCGTGGATGTTTTTTTTACAAGAGAAATATTTGATTAAAATAAGGGGAAAGGTTTTTAAGCGAAAATAGATGTAAAATTTTAAATAGTTCAATGAGCAAGGAAAGTTGTGTGAGTGTACCACACCAGATTTTTTTGGAAAGCAATACTTTCCTTACCTATGGTAGTAGGGCAAGTCAAAGTAAAAAATAATGTAACTTGATTCTTGAACGATCCTTGTATCTATATACTTGTATCTATAAGGATGGAAATTCAAATAGAATAAAGATATCAATTTTTATTAAAATTTAAACAACTTGAGTATTTATTTGGGCATAGCCGTATCTATTGTGCAATATATAGTGGTATTATTTATTGAGAAGGGAATAGGACCAGTTTTGATGAGGTTTAATGTTTCTCTCATTGTTGGTAATGGAAAAGCTGCCTTACTCCACTGAGATGAAAAAAAAAATTGATGAGAAAACTTATCAGCTGTTTTTCTAATCATGAACTTTCATCAAAATTCAGTAGTGTTTAAACAGCTTGGATATTTTTGTCTCACATCCAGTCTGATACTTGGAGAATCATTGTCTGGGTAGCTGAATTGTAAATATATTGTTATTATAAAAAGTGATAATTCCCATATAAACTAGTGTATAAGCCAGCCAATATTGTAATCTACATGAATAATGAAGAAATAGAATAAGAAATTGAATCTTATGTCAACTCCCCCATTTTCAACAGAAGATGAGAATCTATTATGCAATGATGAACATCCATATTCCAAATGTTGTGAACATTTAAAAACCTGTTAAACATTCATTCAAACATATACACAAAGATTACTCGCTCAATACATTAGAATAAAGGATTGGCTTGGAGCTACTGAATTGTATAAAGTGATTCTCAACACCTTGCTAAATTATCCGCAAACTCACTCGACTGCCATACTACTACGCATAGAACCCAAAGTTTCCTTTCAGCTTGAGCGATCGCTGAGAGCTGAATTCAGAACAAATCCAATTTTGAGTTCTGTCTTCCGCCCCAGAATACTTTGTAAGATTAGAATTGTCCCTCAAAAGTATTCAACAACTTTGTGGTGGAGTTTGTCATGAGATTTCGCGACATTGTTTGTCACAGATAGCCAAATACTTGTGGATTGTGGCGACGCTATTTGACAGCCTGACAAATATTGATAGATACGATGTTCTCTGCTCGTAGCCTTTGAAAGCGAATCCACAAGATGTACCTTCTTCAAATAGAATAGTTGGTTGACATTTTCGGCTTGCTGGAAAGATAGCTTTCTAGGGGCTTTGAATCACTATCTTCACTGTCTTCAAGTATCGGCAGCACCTTCAATTTATAGCATTTTATTGATTTATAGTCTGGATTGATAGTAGTATACTGGTAGCCTACTTAATTATCACTTATAGAAAATAGCTAAGGACATCGCTGGGATATTTTAGTATAAAAATATTTCAGTTTTAAAGTATAACAAAAAATCAATATGATTAGTCACAGTTTAAAAAAAAACTGAAAAAAAATAGTCAAGATTGATGAACTAAAATCTTCGTCTATATAGTCTAATCTGGTGAACTTTCATATTTAGTAAGAAAATATTCTTGGTGCAATGTACCTCCATATTGTTAATACCATAAGGTATTTTAGATTACCATATAAGTTTTGATATTGAAAAATCTGTTGATCATGCAGTTTCCACTGTATTGGGAATCGATTAACCATAATAAATAGTATGAGAATAAAACGCAACAATTTAACTTATTATGAATCAATACCATCTAATATATTTAATCATTTTAGGCTTCATAAAAATACCAAACTTGGCAAAACTGATGGCAGCCACTGAAAACCTTGAAGCCTACGGGACCAACTTGCAATCAATTAGTAACTTAATAAAGAATAGCTTATAAGTGCAGATTTATTCTGATGAAGAAAAATAATTTGGCCAAGAACAGAGAAAACCCGTAAGCCAAGTAAAGTCTCAATAAGGATTTTCAAAAAAAAGAATTTGGAATTTTCCATTTTGTATAGTACCATAGAGAAAACATAGGTACTGTACTAATTTTTTTCTATGGTTGTACCGTACCTGCGTACCTAGAACGTAGGCTTGTGCACAGCTGCACAGGTACTATGTTTATGTTTATGTTTATGTTATGAAGGGATTGATTCAAAGATCCAAAGATTCAATGAACCTCAAACGTCGACCAAAGCTTATTGTGTGTCCCAAAGTACCTATGTTAGTTAGGCAAACCAACTCCCGTGTCCTTTACAAGGTCCAGGAGTTTTTTCCCTTTACCAACATCCCATTCCTTACCTGGTTGCTTGCAGCCAAACAAAGCCCTTCTTCTAGCTTCAAGACTTTTGCAATTCAGTATGATATGCTTAGTAGTCTCGTCAGACTGATTACAAAGCCTACACACCTGGCTTTCATTTCTGAGTCCAATTTTGTGGAGATGTTTCCTGAAGTGGCCATGTCCAGTTATCAGGGCAATCAACTGCTTGACCAGACCTCTGCCCAGACTCACCAGCCAGTTGGTGGAGCGAGTGCTTGCATCTGCCAGCAGCCTTTTGCCAAGTACTTGACCAGGGTGACTCTGCCATTGCTGGTGATGTAAGTCCCTGGACCATTTAATTATTGTGTGGAAGGCAGTTGTTTTACTTATGCCACAGCCTCACTCTAGGCCAAAGACTGACATTCTAGAACCCCACTTAGCAAGCTCATCTGCACACTAATTACCTCACATGCCTACATGGCCAGGTACCCAACCAAGATGCACAGATGCAAAGAGTTGCGTGTTGCAAGCCTGCTGAGTGTTTTGTGGTACTCTCACACAAATTTGGACTTGATTACATTGGAGTCAAGAGCCTTGAGGGCTGCCTGACAATCTAACAGGATTAATATATGCTTATTGCAATAGCATCTGGCAATGCCTATGTTGGCACAAGCCATGATGCCCCAAATCTCCAGAAAGCCAGAAAGATAGTACAGTGCTGTCCCAGACTTGCAAAAACTTCTGTTCTAGGTGAATCACTGTACACCCCATAGCCAGATTTCCCTTCAATGAGGGAACCGTCTGTGTACCAGACAAGGCTGCCTCTTTTGGGATAGGGCCCTTTCTCAGACTCCCATTCCTCTCTAAAGCAGAATTTAACAGAGAAAGGTTTAGTAAAAACCAACTCCATGCTCATGACATCTGACATCATTTCAAGCACAGGGCTGTGAGCAACAGCTTTGGTGATTGTGCAGTGGCCTGATTTCCGTGCTTCTGCCATAATAAAAATGTTCAATGGCAGTAAGCCAAGAGCAACTTGAAGAGTTGCTGATGGGCTGCTCCTGAAAGCTGCAGTGACTAGAAGTGTTTGCATCCTTTGTAGACTTGTGAGTTTGGCTGTAACCTGGTTCACCTTTGTCCACCAGACTAGTGATCCATAAGTTACCTAACAAAAATTATGCGCCCAAAATGCCCACATATGGGGCATTTGCAGGGGTCAACCAAGTTGCAGTGCAATGACAAGGCCTTGCCCTGGGAGAGCCGCCTTCTTGATCACGGTGACCCCCACGCCAGGTAAGTATTGTTTGACAATACACTGCATAAAGCAAAATGAGCGCTTATGATGTCCAGGAGATTTGCAGCTCCATGTGGGGGATAAAGCCTCACATAGTTCTGTAGCTGTACAAGGCAGTAATAAGGCCTCAGGTAACTTATATGATTGTTCCAAGTCAGCTTTGAGTCAATGGTCAGCCCTAGATATTTGACTGTACTTGATACTTCAAGCTGTGTAAATCCAAGTTTCAATCTGGAGAGAGACTCCAGGTTCTTTTTCCATGTAAATGGAATGACTACAGTCTTTGAGGGATTTATGCTTAGTCCCTCTCCAAGACACCAGTCATTAACAATTTTGAGGTTGATGTTCATGACATCAGCAATAATGTTGGTGAGCTTTCCCAGTACCATGAGGACTATGTCGTCAGCATAGCCCTGTACAAAAACAGATTTACTGGTAAGTTCATGAAGGAGACCATCGACCACAAGGTTCCACAGAAGAGGTGAAAGCACACCTCCCTGTGGACAACCCTTTGCAGGTGTGAATACCATTGACTCACCTTGAAGATCAGCCCTGATCTGCCTGGAGCAGAGCATGGCCTCAACCCACCTACATATGGCAGGTTCAAGACCATGCCCCCACACCGCTTGGACAATGGCCTTGTAAGTAACATTGTTAAATGCACCTTCAATGTCCATGAAGGCACATAGAGCAATCTCCTTGACAGAAAGGCTGTCCTCCACCCTGCTCACAAGCTGATGCAGAGCTGTTTCACAGGACTTGCCAGGCTGATAAGCATGCTGATTCCTGTGAAAGGGAGTGTCTGAAAGCACTCCCTTCCTTAGATGTCTTTCCAACAGTCTTTTCAGCGTCTTCAAGAGAAACGATGTGAGATTGATGGGACAAAATGATTTTGCAGTTGAGTAGTCTGCTCTTCCTCTCTTTGGAATGAAGACCACTCTACTAAGGCACCAGACTTGCTCTAAAGAGTTCACACAAGAGAATTAATAGAGCTTCTGCTCCTTGCTGCAGCATAGCTGGTATTATGCCATCCCCCCAGGATATTTGAAGGCACCAAACTTGGATATGACCCATTTAACTTTGGAGAGTGTGACAATTTGCCTGGTTAAAGTCCAGCTTCCAGAATCAGCTCTCGGCCATGAGCTCATTTCGCTGCTGCCAGACATGCCTGAGCAATCACTCTTGAAAGTACAATATGGAAAGTGAGTCTCGAGAAGAAGTTTGAGACTTCCATCAATTCCAGTGATATATTGTCGCCCTGGTGAACCAAGAGTTCCCAAGAGGCCAATTGTGTTTGAAGCTGAAACATGCTGCAGTCTCGATGCTGCACTGAGACTGTTTACCTCCTGTGTAAATTGTCTCCAAGAGTTTTATTGAGCTTTCTTGATTGCGAGACTATATTCTGTGAGTGGCCTGTGGTATGTCTCCCAGATACGGCTCCGTTTGCAATGGTTATGAAGCTTCCTGAAAGTGGCCCTTTTGCGGTCGAGGTCAGCATTCCACCACTTAGTATTGGTATTAGTGTGACTCTTTCCCGCCGCGATGGGCAATTGTCCTGAAAGCAGCTCATGATTGCATTCTGAAGATCAGAAGCAATCTGATCAATGTCTGCCAAGCAGACAGTTTTCAAAGAAAACTTAACGATTATCCTAATTCATTAAGGCTGTGTCATATCAATGCTGAGTCCCTTCCAGGTCACTTTGATGATTTCAAGAAAATGTTTTTATCATTGAGTTTTGATGTAATTTTTATTAGCGAGTCTTTGTTGAAGCCTTCTTTGCCTGATCCAATCTTCGAATTGTCTGATTACGAATTATTCCTTAATGATAGGCTAAGGAAGGGTGGATGGGGTGTCGCTGTATACATACGATATTTGCTTTCACCGAAACTGTTGCATTCTTCTCCGCAACCCTATTCCAATTCTTCAGAATTTCTTTTCATTGAGATCTCGTCGGATGATTGTGAGATTCTCATTGGTGTGATATATCGTCCTTCTAAGGCGGGAAGACTGTGTCTTTTTGAGAATGCCTTACTGAATTATATGCACTTATATCAGCATATAATATTGCTTGGTGAATTCAATTGTGATTTATTGAAAGATGGCTTTGAAAAGAATCAACATATGACTTTCATTGAATCTTCGGATCTTAAAGTTGTAAATTTATCAACTCCAACATTTCTCCTCTTCAATTCTAAAACTCTTTTGGATCTGGTATTTGTTAGTGAACCTAATTTTGTTTCTCATTATGGTCAGTTTCCTGCACCTTGCTTTTCTCATCACGACTTGATTTTTGTTATTTATGATCTAACGGTACAATCCACTGCTTGGGAACATCTCACTTTCAGGAATTTCAGGAACTTTTCCTATTGAAAGGGTATTGAATGAGGCAATTGATATGCCTTGGCATCAAATTGGTCTTTTAAATGATATAAATGATAAAGTATCACTGTTTAATCAAATGATTGTGGATGCCTTCGATAAGCATGCACCAATCTGTGTTGCTCAGACTAAACGTAAACCAGTGCCATGGATTACTACAAGCCAGGCGTGAAAGGGATAGGGCAAAAAGGAAGTTCAAAAGGTCCAATAGTGAGGCTGATTTCAACAGTTTCAAAGTATTGCGTAATAGAGTTTAATCTTTATGCCGTAATGCTAAATTACGATTCTATCTCAATACATTCAATTGTAATAAGTCTACTTCTTTTCTATGGGATAATGTCTGTCTTCTGGGTGCTCATCGGAATAAGAAGCAGTATATTAGCATTGATCTCCCACTAGATGAACTGAATGATTATTTTGTTGAAACCTTCAACTACCCCTATATTAATAATGAGGAGATAGCACAAAACCAATAAATCAACCATTTTCTTCATATCCTTCCAGATGAACAAATCATCTAAGCTTTCAAACTTCCAAATGGTATAATTTCTAATACATTGAATAAGTATCACTTCATTTTCCACTAGAAATCAACGAACTTATATAAACAGAAAAAAAATTAAAATAAAAACTGAAATAGCATAAATGGCTTAATATCATAATGTTTCATAATCTAACTACATCAGTTACATAAGACACAAAGTCACATAGACACATAAGTCAAGAGAATAAATAAGTAAATAAATAACAAGTAAACAGTTTTAAGAGTAAAATATGTTGAATCAAATTAACTTCTTCGCAATAGCTACCTGGAGTATTAATCTTGTGAAATAACAAGGTGAAATATTGAGAAGAAGTGAGGAAAAATAATATATAATCAAATAAAATACATGTAGAATAAGTAAGGTGACTTACACAAGTCTCTTAGTATCTGGGAGACTAACAGGGGGTCCTTGAAAAATGAAATTTGTAACTTCATCTTTCTCATGTATGACAGAAAAAGGCGTTTATTCAAAGAATACTCGGTCGAGATAATTTTATCTGCAGAACAGTTGTTTTGGAGAAGTTTTTAAAATCATTAAATTTCACATCTTCTGTTCCCGATATCAGAAAGAATACTAGCCAACCACGCAAAAAGTCAGAGTTCGATTCCCGACCGGAAGACTTTTTTTGAAAAATTTGAACAATTCTTGCTAATAATACACTGATTGTTCCCTAATGTTCCCTAACTGATTGTTCTATTGAATTGTACCTACTCTATCTACGCTTCAGCCATACTTTCAAGGCTATTTAGTTACGACATCGATAATGTAAGAGGAATAATACTACTACTAATATACTTAAATTATTAAATTGGTATAGGATTTTGATGTTTCACGTTGATAGGCCCGCATTTTCATTATTAATCTCATCCTTGGGGGGGGGGTCTAGGCTCCTCCGGCCCCCCTAAATGGCTCCCAAAGGCGGTAAAAAGTTTCATGGCGTGATAATTGAATAAATACGCAGTTGAATGCTGTTTTCTGAGTTCAAAGCAACAAAAATCATTCAAATTCAGTAATAATTCTTGAATATAGTTATGTAAAAATCGCGTTCAAATTCAAATTTATTCAAGTAAGTTACAATACATTCTGGTTCATACACGAATCTACAATAAATTACAGTACAACAGCCAATTATGCAGCAAATTTCACATTATTATGAAAACTTATTAATTACAATGAAGATTGAATGCAACATTAGAATATTGATAATATAGTATTGTAATATAACTACATAAATCAGCGGTGTTGATAGGTAGGTTTATTCAACAAAATTGTATTGTTCCCATTTCCGTCCAAACTATTACAAATCCAATGGATTTAAACCATTCTGATTCAACTATTATTATATGAATGAATTCATAGAAATGTTACGGGGTAATAAGTTGATATGTAGATGATTGTAGTATGATGATTATAGGCTAACGGAAAACTAATAAAGTGATGACTGATGAGCGATTAGGTGTATCACCCCACACAGGCTAGGCCTCGGGTCGTTTTTTGTTTTATTCATTCATATAAAAGAACCTTATGTTAAATTATTGTATCACAGTAAATTTCTATGTTTCGATGATAAAAAACAGATTTCCCTGTTTTTGTACTGTTCTTTGGATGGATAAAATCCATTATTATTCATGTGCATTTCACAGTGGATTTTAAAATACCTCACTTTTGGCGTTTCAAAATAGAACGAATTTGACTTCAGACCAGCCAGGCTGTTGAAGCTTCTCATCGGAGATCAGAAGTTAAATGAATTTCATCTTGCAACGCCAAAAAAGTGAGCAATTTTTACTGTGGGATACAAGTTGTAAACTGCAACAAAATTCCAATAAATATTTTGTGATTGAATTTTGCAACTCCATAAACGTAAGTAATTCTAGAATGTACCCTACTGTGTGATAGAAATCCAATAACAATTTCGTGATAGAAAACAACTTGGAAGTTTCGGTCTTTGAGACTGACAAAGACCAAAACCAAGCAGCTTTTCCCCGTATTTGTGTGAGAAACAACCAACATCAAAAGGAAAACTTTTGCGTCAAAAGAAAGATTGCGTATTATTCAGAACAAGTTGTTGTGGTTGACATTTTAAATTCAGTGTTGATCAATAGCTTCATACACCCCTCGTTCTCCCACGAGAATCAAACTCCTGCACAGATATGCACTTTTCACATGCTTTTTGTTGTAACCAGCATTTGTTGACAAAGGAGTTGATTAACTGTTGAAAAGCGACAGCGAGAGTTCTCGTTAAGGGTTGTCAAGCCTGAACAGATTATAAATAATGTTTAACACAAGGACCAGGATGGACTCCACGGAATACTTTCAACAAATGAACAGCTATATCCGACGCGAATGTCAATTATGCATTTTTCCATTCGAAAACCTGTTCTGAAATGTCGCTCTCCAAGGGAACCAGTGCATACCATAGGCTGCAGAATTCTTAATTTTCGGAAATCTCAGGCTTCGCTTATAAAGTGCAAGCTCTCTTTTTGAAAACCAACTAACTCAAGATGCTAGGCGTCCTAGCTTACTCGGTTGGCTGCTTCCATTGGGATTAAAAGCTATAAAAATTTCATGTCAGCTTGGAACTTCCATAAAGTTTATACTTGCATATAACTCAGCCTTCTCCTCTTGGAAAAGCGAATCATATTCTTAGAAGTTCAGAGTTGTTGAAAAATACAATTTTCCTTTTAAAAATATCTCAACAATTTTTCAAACAGATTTTCAACAAAACGATTTGCTTCAGTCATGATAATGATGATAATCATCATCATCATCAACATAACAATTTGAAAAAATGTCAATCTATGTTTTATCAACTTTCTTATAATTTTTTTAATACTAGCCTACTTGAATGTTAGTGAACTTGTCACAATCAAGTCAATCTTATTTACTGTTCATGGATTTGACTCATACAATTATTATCATGGATTTGCCTCCATTCAGGCTATTTTATGCTGCTTACTGTTAAGTTTTCAGATCATCACAAATTGAAACAACTGGTGTAGTAACCAAAACCAATAACTTGATTTTTTATAAATGTGGTTGTGACAATTTGAAGTCGTTTCATCCACGATTTTATACCGCTTGATTATCATCATCTCATTACCCACACATAATACATCATTCAGCAAGCATGCGGCCAAATATGAATAGCCTATCTACCACAAGACCACTTTCACTACAGCACAGGAAGTTGACAATAACTTCCTTATATGTGTAGAACAGTAGCCATGATTATGGACTTGACAACCTGGAAAGCATTATTATTCATAAGCTGCTTCTTCACAGCTATGTCAAATGATTAATATTCTAATTCAACGCTGTATAACTGAGGCATGAGGCATGAGGTGTGAGTTGGTAGTAGCCCACACATCACAAAATTATTAGCAAGCACTGTATTTGAAGACCGCCTCAGTACTTAGACCGAAGCCAGTGGCAACAGCCGTAAGATGACTTGCTGTATAAATTAAGCGTGTCTATGCTGGTTGGACGACAGAATGATTAATTGAGACTGCTCTGACAATTAGCATATCACCACACAAGAGAGCCAGCAACCTTACGGCGTACGGCTATGTAAAGTGAATACTGTCATAGGCAAACAGTATGTAAGATTGCAAGCTGTAGGCTTGAATAATAGCCCTCACTATTATTAAAGTCGAATCTTTGTGGAATAAATCGGTGAAAATACTCTTTCACGATATTTGTAAAATACATCAGATACATAAAGTAGTCAGATATTTGTGAAATACATCTCAGGAAACCAAACTACTGAACTACGTACCGTTTATTCTAAATATTATTCAAATGTTTAAAATAGCATTGAAATTGATTGAATGATGAATGAAATGAAAATGAAGAAAAATCCTAGTCCCCAGGATGCATTCACAATTTTAAAATTGTGGGGTCATTGAATTCAATAGGAAACAGACTTATGTCTAAATATTATGTTTTTCAGTACTTGTTGTGCATCTATTGTTGAGAGTCGAAAAGTTTTGGTTCAGTTTAGAGTTCAACAGATCAAAAAACAATATCAGTTTATGCAACCACACTCCATAAAAACCGCTCAGTGAAATTTCTGGTTCAATGGGTCTTCTCAGACCTAGTAGAACAAATCAATCAGCTAAGATGCATGCCTATTTTTCTAGTTGTAATGTATAAACATAATTGGTCATCAGAAGGTTCTTGCCAGGCCAAACTGGAAGAGTGATGAACAAGTCAATGCACAATGAACATTTTTCAGTCTTGGCTCTTGAAGAAGTTCAGACCAAGAGAACTAACTCTCTCTCTCTCTCTCACACACACTCTCTTAAAATAAAGGCAGCAATTCAATTCAGTTCAAATCAATTCAATTCAATTCTCCCTCTACCATTGTTTTGTTGATATTATTTTACTCATTATGTTCCAGTGTTTACCATAGGACTCATCAGACCTAGCAAGGTAATATTCATTCAAATTAATATGAATACCAACTATCTCCCTGTTTCGTATTTAGTATTATCATTTTATTGTAGCTTAGAGTCCTAAGCTAATTTGTAATTTGCCGCCAGCCCTCAGTTAGTTACTTGTGGTTGCGCAGTTACCCTTTCTTTGTAATCTAGCGCATGCGTTCAGTGGTAGCGTCCCTGGTTTTGCATTCGTAGTAAGTGACCGTCAGGAGAAACTTCTAAACCGCTCTCGTTTAAACCGCTCTCGTTATAACCTCTTATTATTACCAGTATTGTGGAAAACCTCATTTTATTTTGAATCAATATTTTTATTTTATTGGAAATTTTATGTCCATTTGCTTCTCATTCAAGCTATCAGTCATTCAGTTTGTTCCAACGTTCAAACACGATTTTTGAATATCATTATTGCGCAAGTCAAGATTAGTTCGTTACTCAACTAGGCTTGGATTTACTGCTACTCTGTCAGTACAATCAACCCATTGTTTTACTGCTTGGCGCTTATCGCGAATTGTAACGGAACAATTCTGTTATCTCTCTCGACTATAATTATTTTCTCCCTCTCATCATTTTCATTTTGAACTTGAAACCTCTACTGCATTTTGCTATTCGCGAGAAAACCAGAAGACATCTAGGCGCCCTGACAAGCTATTATAAGTTACTTGCATCGGAAGATAATAACTGTTGTTCTCATTTGTAATAGAATCATCTAAGCTATACCCATTAATCGCCTCGTTCGCCTTATCCGTCTAGCCAGGATGCTCCACTCCCTGGACAACCGTCTGAATCATCCCGAAATGAAACCAGCAGAAATGAGGCTCGCTTTAGTTGCCTGCATTTCTCAATTGAGCTCTGTTTCTCCTGGTCAATAACCAATACAGATTCATTTTTCGTTTATTTTTCTAGGAAAGTACACGCCTCCCCCCCCTGAAATCCTTTCACGGACCCCAAATGGGCGCGCCCTCCAAGTTGAGAACCGCTGTTCTAGGGCCAATTCATACCTGCCAAAGGAGCATACTTGCTCTAGAGGAACATACCTGCCAAATTTGAACGTATTTGGTCCAGTAGAGTTTTAGTTCTGTTAATCATGAATGAATGAGTGAGACTTTTTTATATAAAGATTGAAATTATTTTCATCAAAATCGAATTCAAATATGCAAATAAAATCCATATCCAAATTCTAATACACCTAATCCTGTAAAAATGGATGAAACTGCAAAAATTGTTGGAACTTTCCGTGGCGTGAAGTTGTGGCTGCAATGTAGACATTGGAGTGGATAACCAGAGAAAGGCGACTGATCTTTTCTCACTCTGGCGCTTAGAATATAAACAAGAAGAAGTATGGTGATTTGTTTTGTGAACGGCCCCATCTGGGAAGAAGCCTCAATGCCCAAAGGGACATCCACGATGGATGGAAGTTGCATCCATAGGGATCAGAGAACAAGAAATAACTCGGTTGGGGTAATTCAGAACTGACCCGAGAAGTTTTAGAACAGCCCGGTGAAGTCCAGTGTCTTTTACGCCCCGCAGGTTGGTAATAAATAATTCAGTCCTTTGTATGCTTACCGTTGCCAAACAAATGTTCCGTGCGATCCTTTCTTTTCTGAATGTTCAAGTAGCAAGAATCTGAATAGTATCGATGTCCCCACGACTTTTGCCAACTTCCAACACCTGACTATCGGCAACATTCTGTGCTTACCAACAAAAAGTATACACTGCATTAAATTCAAATGCAAATCCTCATTATAGTGGAATTCGCTTTTAACATCGAAGCATTGTTTGAATGGGAAGCATTAAGGGAGATAATACTAATTTATTTATTTATTTATCTATTCATTTCTTTCTTTATTTATTTATGTATTTTTAATAGTTTAAGTCAAAGATGATATTTTAAATTTTCCACACCCTCCTTTTGCATTTGATCAGTACGAGTAAGTGTATAAGTAATAACTTATCATTTTTCTTAGACAGGCTCTTCTTACAAAAGTAATAAGAAAGATTCTATAAATATTGGCCCAGAAATGCTTCCTTCCTTTAAGTTACAGGCCTTCAGGGTTCAAGATTCAGCCTGGAACGTATAGAGCGGAGACTTCAGCCAAGATTTTTAGATTAGATTCCAGCCTAGATCTTCAGCCAAGTTTTTAGCCTAGATCTAAGCCTTAAACTTTCAATCCCAATCATCCAGGCCTAAATTTGAACCTGATATTTTTATATCTAGCCTAATTTTTATATAATTATAATTGAACGAAAATCCTAAATAAATGCTGCAAATCACCCCGAAGACCTCTGCTACTGCAGACATTGACAACAGGGCTAACAGCTAGATGGAAATTCGATGAGAACTACTATCCAAAAATTAGTTGCCAGCCCGGGAATCGAACCCGGTACCTCCCAATTGCTAGTCAGGAATGCTTGCCCTAACACCAAACTGACAATCTC
Source organism: Nilaparvata lugens (assembly GCF_014356525.2). Classification (NCBI taxonomy): domain Eukaryota; kingdom Metazoa; phylum Arthropoda; class Insecta; order Hemiptera; family Delphacidae; genus Nilaparvata; species Nilaparvata lugens. The sequence continues at coordinate 23,028,527 of NC_052518.1, read as the reverse complement.
TGGATAGCAGCGCTCATTTTATACGAAGCCATAGCGGCCAACTAGTTACAGATGGAATTAAATAGAGAATGCATTTATTCAAATGCTAATTAATATATAATTATTATTGAACGAAAATCCTAAATAAATGCTGCAAATCACCCCGAAGACCTCTGCTACTGCAGACATTGACAACAGGGGTAACAGCTAGATGGAAATTCGATGAGAACTTCTATCCAAAAATTAGTTGCCAGCCCGGGAATCGAACCCGGTACCTCCCAATTGCTAGTCAGGAATGCTTGCCCTTACACCAAACTGACAATCTCTGGATAGCAGCGTCAATGTCTGCAGTAGCAGAGGTCTTCGGGGTGATTTGCAGCATTTATTTAGGATTTTCGTTCAATAATAATTATATATTAATTAGCATTTGAATAAATGCATTCTCTATTTAATTCCATCTGTAACTAGTTGGCCGCTATGGCTTCGTATAAAATGAGCGCTGCTATCCAGAGATTGTCAGTTTGGTGTAAGGGCAAGCATTCCTGACTAGCAATTGGGAGATACCGGGTTCGATTCCCGGGCTGGCAACTAATTTTTGGATAGTAGTTCTCATCGAATTTCAATCTAACCATCTAGCCATAACCATGATGAAAGTGCTTCCAGTTTGAAGATGAATGTTATTTCCAAAAGCACTTCACCACGGGAGTGGTAGTTTTTAATATTTAAAAAAACTTAGTTGCAATGTGGAAAAAAAGTTTAAAAATATAATGTAAAATAAGTTTAACAGTCAACTGGTGATGTATCAAATTTGTAAGTTGTAACATATCTTGTGATGTTGGGTCTGTGCAGGATTGAACTCTCATGACTTCTGAGTCCTTGTAGTGCGCTGTGGAACCCTCTTTGACCAATCAAATTAGTAGTATAAAAACACTAGAATGTTCTAAATAATCACTAATTTATTGTGGAATAACAAACATGTTCAGACACCAATGGTGTCATCTTCAGTGTGAAGATGACACACATTGAAGATAACACCATTGGTGTCGAAAAATGTTTGTTATTTTATAATAAATAAGTGATATTTTTTACAACATCCCAGGGTTTTCATTATGGATAGATATCACAACATCTCACCAGCAGCAGAATCTAAATTTTAATTAGCTTCTTCCCTGGCCATACAAGAGTTTGTGTTAGTTTGTTGTTCTTCAGGTGATTGGGAATGTTATCTTACTGCTAAACATCTTTATTCATAACCAATGTTATATCCACTGATGTTGGAGTTTGTATGATAGTAACTGAATACAAAATTCGGGTCTTCATTGCTGTCGTCAAATAAGTCAGTCACAGTTAGTAGAGAGAAATGTAGGCTTTTGGGACAACCTTGACCTTGTTTCCAACGTTCAAGGTCACCAAACCTAAGCTGGACCACCCAAACCTTGTTTCTAAAGGGCCCCCCAACCTAACTCCCCCACCAGAACCCACAGGCCTGAACATTTTTCGATATCCATCTTAATCAACGAGATAATTGAGAAAAAATGACCCACATTGTAAGAATATGAAAAAATTCCATCTAAATAATTTTTTTTGAAAATATCATTGAAAAATATATGGATATTAGGCCTATGTATCTTGACTGCAAAATAAGAAAAGTCCTTTGACATTTTTTGATAACTCTGATAAGAAGGGTGTTAATGAGTAATATATTTGGAAATTAAAAGAAATTATTTTCAATTAAAAAAAATATTTTCTAGCACAATTGATGTATTTTGATTGGATTAATAAGAAAGTCTTTTGAAATTTTCTGATAACTATCTTAATTAACAAGATAATTGAGAAAAACTGACCCACAAGAATTTCACTCTAAATAAATTTTGTTTTTTGTTTTTGAAAATAACATTCAAAAATATATGGATGTTATGTATGTTGACCACAGAATAAGAAAAGTCTTTTGACATTTTTTGATAGCTCTAATAATAATGGTGTTATTTAATTCTTGTAAGCTCTTCATGGTGGGGGAATCTGATATGTATATAAGACAGTGCTCATGGAGCTGCTTTACCAGTCTGACTTGGAAGTGCAGAGCGAATTTGAAGTGCATAGCATCATTCACAAACTCACCATAATATAAGTAATAAATGATAATCCACAATCTTCTAATCATATTCAATTATGTATTTTCTATCAGAAGTATTGAACTACACTTCGAAACTATTCATTGTTTATACCGCTGTTCCCATGCTTAGAGATACGGCTTGCCAGGGTCATTAAAATGTCCATGCTGAAATAGAAAAAGACAACTCACGTTGAACTGGCAGAAAGAGTATAAGAGGAAAACACTGTGTTTGTGATAGGAATAAACTGTCACTTCTATCTCTGCTGATAGATATTTTCCTGTTACAAGACTCTTATTAGACAAATATTATGCAAGCCGGCTGTCTATCTACGAGTTGTGATACAATTCACTTTTCAACAAACCAACTGATTGGCAATGGACTGTTGTTTTAATGAGCATGGGTTATTAGCAATATTTCTTGTACAATCTTGACGGTTCCAACTAATAATATTTTATTGTTTCACACTGCCAAGAGAATTACCTTATATCCAAGCCATTGACACTCATAACACATTAATTTCCTCTCTTGTTCTTAGAGACTGGAAGAAACGTTGAGAGCCACATAGCTTCAGTAAACTGAATTAGTAATTGGTAAACTGTAGCCTACATGATGAGCCTTTCTTTAGAAAAAATAATACATATGAAAGGACATTCAGTTTTGCATTCAATTATTATTGCCAATAATTTGACAAATATAAATAATATTTTTTAGGACCATTTGCACAGTTCTAGTTTGAACTAAATTAAATCTTTATCAAGTATTATTTGTTATAATTCATTTTGAGTTTAAGATTAAATCTCGTTTAAGCTTCCACTGTGCAAACAACACTTAAAGATTCCCTTCTAGACTGAGTTATTATATTTAAGTATATAATTTTATAAGTATTATTTTAAAGTAAACAAATTATCCCTCACCCACCAAAAACGTTTCCATACCCCATCATCCCTCCCCACCAAGGGGAAGTTACCCTTCACCCTGTCAATCAATAGATAATTGAAAAAGAATAGGTTCCCCACCCAATCTGAAGCACTACCCCTCCCTTCATTTCCAAGTGAGAGGTAATTTTAACTTTGATAGGCATCTCCTATCCTGAGGGGTGACATTTTTGGATACCCCTCATCACAAAGAACTTGCTCCTCCATCCCATTTACCTTATACATAGATTGTGTGCACCCCTTGCCCCACCCCCTATCCTGCAAATACACTTGAATGTTTGACAGATTGGTGGAAATTCAAAAATTGTAATGAAACCACCCCCTTCCCACCAAAAAGAGGGTACCCCTTGTTCACAGAATTGTTGCAGGGTGTGCTGGTATCACATAAGTTAGGAATCACCTTGTGGTTTTAAAGAGTACTGGAGATTCAAACTAAAGTTCCAGCTCCAGTACTGAATCTAGTATCTCCCAGTACTGAATCAGTACAAATAATATTATATCAGTAAGCAATCATTTCACCCTGTCCTTTGTAGCATGATGGTTCGCATGTCTGCTTTCTAATACAGGTTTGATTCTAATGGAGGTATAAGAGGTTAGTATCACAAACCTGGATGTATTCTTCAGAGGACATATTTTTTGTTTTTTACTCATTTATTTTATTTTTATTTTGTGATGAGAAGCATGATTCTTGGTATTCTTGGTAGCTTTCATAAACTGTTAAGAACTAATAGGTAGAGAAGAGAAAACAATAATTTTTATTCTTTTGCATTATTTTATTTTCCATTATAGAACACAATAAAATTATATACTACAAATTGGAGATCCTCTTTCATAGTTTCTGGTTTCATGATAGACCTGTGCCGACTTTTCCTCTTGTTCTGAAATGCTGCATACTCCATCAGTTTGAACAGGATACCAAGAAACAGCACTGTAGATAGTTATTAGTAGAGTAGGGTCTCCCAAACACCCCTCAGCAACTCTAAATCTTTTAACACACCCATCATCTCTGCAGTAGCAGAATCCTGCAAGGTTTATCCTCCTGTTGTTGATAAGAGTTGGACTCTTGTCACCACATTCAAATTCACACCAATACTTTTGGAATGGATAATTGTTAGAGTTCAATTCAATCATGATATCCTTATTCTGGCAATTGAAGACTTTATCCAAATTCACAACAGCTACTTTACTATACTTGAAACTGTAGATGGTATCCAAAGGTACTCTTATCAAACAAGACATAACCTTCAAAGTTTGACATTGTCAGCAGCTAGCAATAGACTGACGTCCAAGAGACAAAAATCTCCACTTGTATATATAGTCTAGAATGAAGGTGGTGGGGGTAAAAGTGAACTATAACACAGTGAATTGGATTAAATGATTATTTATTGACATGAGAAGGTTAGGGCAAAAATATCTATCTTCAAGCATGGCCTTCATGATCCAATTCTGATTGTAAGAAGTCTATTAACATCTTACATATGAATATATGTAGCATGAATAGAAATATTGATGAGTTCTTCACTGTCCTTCAAAACTGTAAAACCACATACCATTAATAATTCTATCTGAGACATGGTGTCAGATTTTGCACTAGGCACTGTGTTTCTGTCCCAACATGTCGCATTAGTGCGTTAGTCATTTTGTCATTGGTTCACTTCCACTGTGTCTTTTGTAGTTCACAGATTTCATCAGTGGTAAGCATTGATATTACCCAAAGTATCCATAATTCTTCCACCCATAGGAGCCATTGTATATAGGTGTGTGGTAGAAACACACACCCTCAACTGTATGTCAAGCTGCAGTGACAACCTTCCTCTTATATCACAACTAGAATGCAGCATTACCAACTATGTTGCCACCTTCCACCAACTCTTCTAGGATAGAATTGATTCCATTCTCATGTCCAGTGTTGCCAACTGCTCTAGATTGGTCCAGCAGTCTCTGCCTCTCTACAAGCTCATTGGGATCATTGTAGTAGATATATCCTATTTTAGTACCATTATCTGCTACCATATTGAATGGTGCCACCAGTCCTCTTCCACTATGCTTATAATTCCTTATCAGTGGGTAAATTGTCTTCTTGTACTTGGCATTATTGGTGACTATAATACATCCAACTATGTCATAGTTTATTCTATACAAATTGGTCAAATACTGAATATGTTTGTATGCAATTGAGTCAGGTGACATCACAAGTTGATTGTTGGGCTTTTTTTTAAAAATCAGCTCACATGGTCTGGGTATTGTATCAAAAATCATTCTGTATTCTTCATCTGTAGGGTCAGTCAGCTCAATCTTTAAGCCATCAGTTCCAAAGGCTAGATGCTTACTACCCAAAAAGTACTTGTTTCTAACTATTCTTGGTTCAAATGTAGTATCTGCTCTACTATCATTCAACAATGCTCTATGAACATATGGTCCAACTTTGGTTCCACTCAATCTACTTCGAGTATAAATGTTGTTCCCTTCCTTAGGACTGCTGTTATTCAATACTACCTAATATCCTCATCCTCTTCCTCATCACTCCAATTCCTAGCCTTGGACAATAATTTCCTTGCAACTGCTGAAGTACTTGGAGCTGGAGCCTGCTGCTTCTCCAAATGATTCATAGGTCAGTTACTCCTCCTGCTCCTCAACAACATCTAGTTGTGGTGGTAATGGATGTCTCACACATCTGGGTCAGATTGGAGTTGTTGGTGGTGTAGGCAGTATAAGCCTATGTTGTTCAGTTAATGGTTGAACTAAAGGCTGTTGCTGAGCTGGAGGTGGTTGCTGCTGTTGTAGAGCTATGTTGGCCAGTGGTTCAGTTAGCGGTTTTAAGTGTTTTGCATGTTGCTCCTCTGTTAATTCCTGCCCCAGTGTAAGCTCTTTATGTTCCTTTTGATGTTGCTCCTCAGCTTAGTAATTGCTAATACAGTTGGAGCAATCTCCTCCACTGTCTTCTGTCGAGATCTGTTATTCACATCCATCCTGCTTGCTGCACACCAACACACTGATACTCTGCTACAGTTAGACCTCAACTAATTAGGTGTTGAGACCTTTCCTGTAATGCCCTCTGTTCTTCTCCAATGATCAATCAATCACAAGGAATGAATGTGGAGCTGATAACCAAACCTTGTTATACATGCTCTTGAACTGATCAAAGGTCATATCAGCACCTACATGATCTCTATACATATGCTTCATATTCAACTAATCCTGTTCAAACATCATTAGAAAATTGGCATTGTCACAAATCAGCTGTTTTGGTATGCAACTATATGTTTGCGACATCACTGTGATGGCCAGCACTAGAGTATTTCCTTTTTGCATCCTGCTGTTCACAGATGACATCATCAAATATTATTATTGAGTTGGCAGGCAATGTGGTGCAGGAATTTCCACACTTGTATCACACTCTACATATTATATTCTATTGCCCAGTCCTTGCATAATTGTGCAAAGCAACTTGTACTTGGACTGGAACTGGTTTTTGAGAAGAGGAAAATGTTTGAGAAACATATTCCTTTTCGGTCTAACAGCATGTTGAAAAGAAGATTGGTTTTGCCGTAGCCAGATGGTCCACATATTATACATCTCACATGATTGGGAAATAATGGTCCATGTTGACTCTTCTTATTATCCATTTCCAGATCACAGCCTCCTATTACCTGATCAAAGTCAATCACTGTAAATAGGTTTTGATGTTGCACAACCTTTTTTATCCTAGACTAAATCACTTTTGTCAATCCATGAGTCGTGACTATGATCATAGCCTTTCCAACAAAGTAGCAGCTTGTTTCCTCTCCTCTTCAATACCTTAGCAATCTCGAAAACACTTGGCACTCTGGTTTTCACAATTTCTTCCAAATAGAATCCTCCTTGTACAGGCTCACCTCTGTAGTCCTCAAGCTCATATGTTGCAGGCACTGTGGGTTGTACACATGCTACTGTGAACAGCTCATTCAATCAATTGGGTAGATAGATATCCATTTTCAAAAGTCTTTCTATACTTGCTGATTCTATCTTTGTCACCAGGTACAATAGTCTGGTTGGGACCCAGATAAAAGTTGTTTTTAACCTTATCCTTCAAAATCTGTCGATACTCTTGACGTTGTCTGCCAAGTTTCGAGACTAGTATTGCTTCATGACCCTTTCCAACATCAACTGGTCTCATACCTATTGTATGATGGATATTTCCATTGTACTCATTGAAAAGTGATGTTAGAATATATGTCCAGCGATAGGTTCCTCACTCAGTGAATTTAACCCACATTAGATGTTTGAGAGTTCTATTGAAGCCTTTTGATCGGAAAAGGTTGAGTGCCATACTTTTGCACAAGATGCTTGCTTAAACTTTGTATTGAACCATTCTTTACCATTGTCAGTTTGCAAAAGTTTCATTGGATATTATCTGAATATAGGATGCATTGCCTTGACCACTTCATCAGCTGACTTATTTTTAATTGGTATAGCATGTGCATACTCATTGAGACAATTGATAATTGTAATAATATACTTGTAACCTCTATCCTGGCGAGAATATGGTATCATCTCTACAAGGTCAGCTTGGTAGAGGTCATCAAGACCTTTGACAGTAACCATACTTGTTGGAAAGTTATGTTGCACAGGCTTGTGAAGTTCTGTTGCCATGGCTGCCTTCTCTATAATGCCTGATGATCAGCAAACATCCAAATATTTATACACTTTGCTCTCTCCAAAGATAATGCTGTTCATCAAACACTATGGAGAACATGAGCCTGGTTCACATGTTTGCATCCTTGATTTTCTTAGAACTATAGAGTTGGAGATTTTTAATAATAAAAATTTGAATACAATCATTGTCATTTCATTTTAAATGTGTTATACAACATGTACATCAAGTCTTTGTTCATAGTAGAGTCTTTCAATCATCAAAGTTTAACAACACATAGTCATATACAGGCCCGAGATTAGCACACATTTCACAGAATGCACAACTATAGAGAAAGTTTTAAATCACCATCTGGCCATTGTTGCGTGGATATATTTCAGCTTTTGGAAATGTTAAGGACATCACGTTGAACAAATTATCCACTGTTTCAAATGGATCATGATGTCCTTGTTCAATGACAAATGGTGGCTCCACACCCTATCTTGCACTCATAATGAGCATGCAATCACTACATGGACAGGGTGATTCAAAGTTGGCTGGTCCCACTGCTGAACAAAGTACTGGATGGAGATGTTGTTTTTGGCAGCCCATGTTGACAGTATGGTGTATGGATCTCAACTGACTCTGCAATGACTGCTTCAAGCAAGTCCAGTGATGTAAATGATGAGTGGAGACAGTTGCATAGATTGTATGTGCAGTGGACTCGCTGACAAAATTCCCTCTCCACATCACGTTCTCCCGCCATTTTGATATACCAGTCGCTGATGTCATGGTACATTGATGTAATGTAAGAGTTGAACTGTCCTGCTGATAGCAAACATTGTTGGATGTGGAAGATGTTGGATGAGTCCAATCCATGCTCTCTTGTTGTAAGGAATTCCTCTGTCTTGTACTTTGGATCCAATGCATAGGCTCCAAGAGCTAGCATTAGGCAGAGCACAACTTGGATGTTACTGGTATGCATCTTGGTTGCAGAATGATGATTACTAGCTTTACATCCTCCTTCCATATTCACCCTAGCAATGGGTATGATGTCATCTTCCCAATCACTTCTCAAGCGATTTTCGAAGTATACTGTACTGTGATGCTGCATCATAATCATCTACTTGGTAATTGTTGATCTCATCAATGAGCTCATCAGAGCTTTGCAGATTGCATTTATTACATAAAGTGTTTAAATAGATGCCAGTAATATGACAGTGATCATACACTTTGTCACCATCAAATCGTTTGTTGCAGGCTTCACAAAATCCAGTTTCATCATGTATTGCTTTCTCTCTACCTGTGAGTCGAATCATTTTCATCTGTCAATGCTCAATTGCTTCTTCAAAATCTCTTGCACACTGTGTTAATGTCTTCATGAAGTCAGCATCTGGTCCATGTTATACAATTGGCTCCTGAGGTATGAGATTGCTGATTGTCAGCCATAATGGTAATTGATGTAGATCCCTCACAAAGTAGAGGCAATAGCTCATTGCTTTGTGATATTGGATGACTCTTGTTGCTTTACCAATCCATTTCTCTGGGGAGCTTCGCTGTCCCCATCAGGTTCTGGCTTCTCCAAGATGCATTCAAAGTCAGTGTATGCTACAATGGGTGGCCTAAACTTTCTAAGATGCTTCTCAAACTTCATGGTTGGAGGACTTCCATCATTATTTGGCTTTGGCATGATGATTACAGCAGTCTTGTTGTTGGCACAGTTCTCTTCATGCTCTGCCATCCACTGTTCTCCTTCCCCCTAATGGAGTAGTGTGTGGAGCAGTGGCAACAGATGATGATAGTACTACAATGTTTTGTAAGCTGAGCACGTACAAGCTACTTAATGTTTTTCATGTAACAGTAATGACTGTTCACTCTGGAATCCTCTGAATCATTCAAAGTTTCCAAGTCACTGAGCAGAAGAAGATCAAAGTGATCAGCCTTCACTTCTGGAACAACCCGTCTGGGGAAAATATTATTGTCAGCATCCAATCCATAGATGTTGACAGTTACTCCTGGATTGTTTTTCTCAAACAGGTTAATCTGGTTGATGATGGTTGGGTGGGTAATGCTGGAAAAGTTGTACTTATCACCAAGCTGGTGGTCTCATTGGTTCACATGGAGTAGGTGCACTCCTGCAACATGCTTGGTGAGGATTGCCCACTTGAAGCTGGTCCTGGTTTTTTGGCTTGATGATTGCATGTCAAGCTGCAATCTTGGTTGGCAGCTTGATGTATGATGAACCATGCAGTGGTGCATGCTTACTAATTTACTAATCCTGATGAGGAGACCATCGATTATCAGGAGACTCCAACTGCTGGAGTTTCCCTCAAACTTAGCCTCCTTCTCAAGCATAGTTTCACATGCATTTCCAATGATGGCTTGTGGATTGATGGTGTTGAAGACTGAGTGATTAGGGGTTTCGAAGGCGACATTATGGAATTCCTCATGCTCTATGTTGTTCTCATCCAGGATGCTTTTTGTATGGGTTGAATCTATTTGTATAGGTTTTGTATAGGTTTGTCCAGCACCAGGTTGAATTTGATGGGTCCATGTTTCACATGCTCCTGTGAGACTGACTCAAGGATCTTCCCCTCCAAGCTGTTAAGGAAGGAGTGGCAGTCCTTGGCAGGGTCCTTGGAGCAGGAGTTGTTGTAGTAGAGGGTTTGGAGGCAGCTGCTGAATGCCTCCTCTAGTAGAACAAACTCACCCTCGGAATTGGCGGTCTTCATACATCTTGATGCCTTGTTTAGTTTAATATAATATCAATTTTTATAATTTAGTTTATTGATTTAAAACTCAGCGAATTATGCCAGGCTCTCACAAACACAGGCTTAAGCCTACATGAGAGTCTCTCATAACATAGGGGTATATATAAATACTGAATGAAAAAGACTAAGAAATTGCCAAAAACCACAGATTTATTGATACTTAGAAAGACAAGTTTTGGTTATTACACCATTGTCAATCTCTGATAAACTTAAAAACTGGAAAAAGTTAAAAGTTAAAGACAGAAACTGGTCTTTCAAAGTATCAATAAATTTGTGGTTTTTGACAATTTCTTAGTCTTTTTCATTCAATATGAATAATTACCACAATATCAACTTCTCAATTACACAGAAAGTATATATACATTTACTGTGACTATATACTGTATCATTTATAAATTGTGAGAATAAATTGATTTGATTTGATTGTTCATCTGCATCATGATATCATTCTCAGTCAACTCAATATTGCTATGCTTTTAACAAAGGTTGCCTCCCTATCACATGACTACCATCCAGATCCTGTCTGAACATGTCTGTATGACATCATATATCTTGACACATATATTTCATATATTTGAAAAGTTACTGGACTTCATTGACTGTTCAAGGTCAATCGTAGGTGTATTTGAACAAAATCTCATTTTGCTCAATAATATGATTCAAGCATAATGAAAAATTGGGTGAAACATGCTTTTATTTACTACAAAAAGCTGGACTAATTGGAGACTATTATTCTGAGGAATCTGAGACTTGAAAATATCTACTCAAGTATTCTTAGGTTCAACAGACCTGTAATATTTCAACTGATAGATAATATCCTAGTACTTTAACTTGCAGGCTATTTTATTTGAAACAAATGCTAAACTCTCAATATATGTATAATTTTTACAAGCTATAACACCTACTTTAGCAGACCAAATTGGAGTTCTCTGAAGAAAACTCCTACTTTAGCAACACAAATTGAAGTTCTCTGAAGAAATAAAAGCACTTTCAAGTCTCACTGGTAGAGTTTGATAGCTCTACACTTCCAAGTCACACTGGTAAAGAAGCTCTATGAGCACTGTCTTATATACATATCAGATTCTCCCACTATGAAGAGCTTATAAGAATTCAATAACACCATTATTATCAGATCTATCAAAAAATGTCAAAGGACTTTTCTTATTCAGTGGTCAAGATACATAATATCCATATATTTTTGAATGATATTGAAAAAAATATTCAGAGTGAAAGTCTTGTTGGTCAGTTTTTCTCAATTATCTTGTAATCAAGATAGTAATCAAAAAATTTCAAGAGTCTTTCTTATTCATCTGATCAAAATACATTGATTGCAATAGAATTTTTTCTTAATTAAAAATAATTTATCATAATTTCCATATAATTTACCCATTTACATCCTTCTTATAAGAGTTATCAAAAAAATGTCAGAAGACATTTCTTATTCAGCTTATTGGAATACATTGATTGTGATAGAAAACAATTTTTTTGAATTTTTTTAATTGATAATATTTTTTTATAATTCAGTTTTTCTCAATTTCGAGAAATTGAGTTAAGATGAATATTGAAAAATGTCAAAGGAGTTGGAGGGCCCTTTGAAAACAAGGTTTGGGTGGTCCAGCTTAGATTTGAGACCTTGAACGTTGGAAACAAGGTCAAGGTTGTCCCAAAAGCCTCCATTTCTCTCTACTACTGCTATTTTCCTAATATCTCCAAATAGTATCAGAGGAAGCTGAATCATTTGTTGCTATTCCTTCTCAAGAAGATGCCATCGTGCCGAATTTATATTTTTAAGGGAAATAATACAATTGGTGACCCTGGGTCTGTGAGACACAAACAAAAATTTGACTGAGAATAAATGAAATTCGGAGAGAGGTAATACATCGACAGTCAATTAAGGCTTTTCAGGATGAACGAACTTGGAGGTATTGAGGGGTAGAGAGGATTGGGAGAAAGCAGATTGCAACTACAAGAAAAAGACAATTTTCATGGGTCTGTGAGATCCATGGTCACCAGGTGAGGGAATTGACTATTCTCAGAGCTCCACCTCCAATTAGGAGAGCAGTAGGGTTACACACATATCGGTTTGGGATTGGAAAACCCACTTTATCGCGTTTAGACGAGAAACACCCCGTTATAATGTCTACAAAGTAACATATTAAATAAACTTTGCAGAGATTTCAATTCTGAGAAATGTTGTGTGGTTAGAGTCAATGTGAACACCAGATTGTAGTTTTGAAATTTGCATCGTAGGCTGGAGGCAAATAGACTATCGCAGAAACAATGTGCGATTCAAACAAACCACATGTTGTACCTGTATCTCATTACTTAGTTTGCTAGTACTCAATAGAACTCTCAGAAGAAATAAGAAAAACTTGACGTTACTGCATTCTGAAAGTTTTCAAGATAGTTTGTTTGAATACAGACGTCGCTCTGAGTTTAATTTCATTTTGAAATTGCATACTGGCACTAAACTTTATATATATAGGAATGAATCCTCGAATGGAAAGTTTTGCCACGTATATCATTCTGTATCTTACTGCATCGGTTGAATTTCATCGCTACATGCTCTTTGTGACCATTGAATCTTCATGTTTAGAGTTGAGAGATTGGCTGATAAACCTGATATCTTCAGAAAGTCTGTATGCAAATCTCAGTGAATAGTCTCCGAGATGATTACTCTGTAATATCATACTCTAGACTATCACTCTCGTTGATATAAGATTGTAAACTTTATCGAAACGTACTATATTGTGAAAGATAACTGGGAATTTGTAAATGAAATTAATGATTTTTTTTGAAAGTACTAGATAAAATATATTTTAGATTCTGAGGAGTTGTTCCCATGTATCTATAGAGAACTACGTTGAAGTCTTCAAACTAAGATGATAATTAAACATTTTACTGTTGAATATTAAATAGATTGAAAATGAAGAATAGGCCTGAACAAACAGATGATTTTTATTTCCTAGTAACTTAAATGGCTCGTGAAACGTATGTCTTCATTAATCTGAGTTACTGTGAATCGGAATCATATGTGTATGAGTCCCAGAAATATGTGTTATGCTGTTTCTCTATGACTGGATGTAAGCTAACATTATGTTTAATCATAGACTTATATTATCCAAAGAATGAATACATTTAATTTTCCAAAGTGTTATCCTTGCGATTGCGTGATAAACTGATCACTCTGTACAACACTCCGTGATTATAATCATTATGATGACACAACATAGCACTACATAACATTATGTGAGGTTTGAGCAGGCACCAGGCAACCAGTCTTTGGGCTGTTTTGCCCTTTATCACAATTATTGCTTTGTTGCGTAGTTGCATGGCTGTAGGCGAATTAGCTAGCTTGTCAAATTACGCGTCACAGATGATTTGACAATATACTTTGAAATTGACAATTTCACAGATTCGGGGAAAGATGCGGCAAAAGCAGGTTTGTAATATGGGGCACTGCTGCTGAATTTCGACAATGTCTAATTCTGTTTAATTACCGTGCGCGCCTCTCTCAATGTTGACGGATTAAATTGTTCGATGTGTCCTCAACTGATCCAATTAATTAAATAAGTGACATTCGCGTCAAACTCGTGTTAAAGGATAAAGGATTTACATTTTCGCGTCAAAAGCATGATCAGCTTTTAGTTGATACGGTAATGCAATGAAATGCCTTTGTATATGCAAAATGAGAGCACATTTTATTTTCTGTAAGCCTTTGTCCGGTTAACTCCGATACAAATGCTTTTGTGAAGTTTAAAACAACATTTGACACGATATTTTTCAATCGACCAATAATTAGAAACAAGTGCCAGCTTAGTATTGGACAAAGCCTCAATTTCATTCGCACAATTTCTCTTTGGATACATGATTAGTATATGTTTTTTTATTCCAATTTTAATTCTAATCAATACTGGACTGACCTTGTTCAGCTCAAAGCGTCATTTGTTTTGTGAATTCTATTTTGAAATAAAGCCGCTTTTAGCAAAACCTTATGCTTTTCCAATAGACATACATTGAATAACCTGGCTGGCTCAGGTCTAGTGTCAGAGTTTCCAATGTTCTCAATCATTTATTGTTCAAATGGAACCAACTTGATATTGTCAAAACGATTTTGAATAGTTGAGATACTAGTTTCGGTTGTTACACCATTATCAATTTCAAGACCAATCTCAATATCAACTCTTACCAATGTTGACCATATTCTCTGGGAGACAATCTTGTAGGTATTGTCACCTGGTCATATGGGACATATATATGAATCATATATTTATCTCATATTGATCAGGATTTTAGAGTTTTAATTTACGAAAGTTTAATGAACAATGTTTTTGTCTTTGAACAGTTTTGTCATCGACAGAAAGATTGTTTATTTCACTTGTTATCAAAATTATTGTAGCTTCTCTTTTGTTTTTCATAACAAACGTGCTCGCTTGTGCGACTGATAAAAATATGTATTTGAAATGGCTTCATGTTTGGCATTGACTGAGTTATATATTAATACCCAAAATTTTATTTTTGTGGTGTGTGAGCTCGTTCGATAGGACTGTGAGTAAAAGTCCGGCTGTTCTGGTGAAGGGGATAGATTTTGTTCTTGTTTTATAATACAGTTTTCCTGTCACAGTTCGGGCAGTTTAAAGAGAATTGTATTATTAGATAGGAAGGGATCTGAACCCATTTCATTAGATCAGTTTTTTATTTTTCACTATTAATTAACGTCGCGTTCAACCAGTGGATGCCAAATTGGGGGCCATTATCATAAAGGTAGGTGACTACTGAGTCATTGTTTTAATTTTTCCATAACCACAACAAATTTAATCTTCACTAGCAGCCAAGCGAGTAGCCCTTGAAATATTCATCTATTTATTATTATTTCGTTATTTCTAATTATAATTCTAATTTGTACAAATAATTTATTGTTTTGTTTTAATTATCAAAAACCAGTACGATCATTTCTTTTTTTTCATTTTCCCACTCTTACATACTCGGTGAAGGCAGATCTTGTTTACAGTATGATTTTGGATTTGCAATCAAATTACCATGTCGAGTTCTTCGTTAACATATAATTTTTCTCTGAACATTACCTCCAGTGATATTAATTTCAAAATTTCAGCATTCCTCATAGATAGGTAATTTTTAATACAAATGTAATTGTTTTCAAATGCTCACATTTTAAAGTGAATCTCACTATAATTATTGACAGGTAGGTTTATCTAACATTGACACTGATTTAGACATAGTCTAACATTGACACTGGAAGATTGAAGAATAAATATCAGAATCTTAGTTGATATAGTTTAATTTGATACTTCCAAGCATTACAACAACTCCATTTAAAATATGACAAACTCTTGACGGAAGCTTGAGAAAAGTCAATAGAAAAGCGTAAAATCATGACAAAATATTATATACAGCAACCACAAACATAACCTCTCATTAAATACATTCATAACTAACAGTAATATCCATAAATTTTAAATAATAATATGTTTAATTATTTTATTATTTGAATGATATTAGAATTTGGATTATTACATTGCATGTTAAAGTTAATGTAGGTGCTGATAATATTATACAACAATTGTTTAATCATTATAGTTTTTATTGTAAAGAAGATAATTTCTCAATACAATGCATTTTAAAATACGGATACATGAATATATAGTTGGTACACGTAAATATTGATTATTTGTAATAGATTAATGTATTTTATTTGGTCCTTTCATGTAATGATAGTAAGTAGTATAAGTGTTTTGTATTCAGTCCAATGATTTGCCATGTTATTGTGAGCTCCTGCGCTTCTTACAAACATACAAATCTAAATTCACGGCCTCTGTTCGATAGTTTCAGAAAATAATGTATATATCGAGTATTTTCGATTTTTTTTAATGTTATGAGATCTCGTTCAATCTCGATTAATCAAAATTTAAGTTGATTTATATCAACTTTGAAATATTGAATTGTTTAAAGAGATAATGACTCCAGTCAATCTTAAGGTTAAGCTTCGATTCATGAATGATAAACTCTTCACACTTTCAATTGAGTCTATTGAACACTTATTACTGATAAAATAAGAGAAAACAAGTTCTATGGAAGCTTACTCCCATATGAAATTTCAGGAATATATTAATAGACAGTTTCACAAAGCATTCGAATTGAAGGAATTCAATAAGTAAACTAAACATGACAATATTAGACGTCAAATCTAGGCCAACGTGTTTGATTTATTGCTAGACATAGCAATACAACAATTATCAATTTAATTATATTAAATCTGGAATAATAATATTATAGATAGGCCTATCGGAAATGCAACATTGAATAACATATCCACTTCCAAGGAAGCACACATTTAGATGATTTTCATTGAAATACCTCTCCATGAGGGAACGTTTTAATGGAAAAAGGATAAGCCTTCAATACTAGGTCCATTTTATTAACATACATCGTGTGACCATTTATTCAAATTGGAAATATACAGGATTCAGAACGAAATATCTCGCTTCACTCATCGTTGCCTGCCGGATTCATCTGTAACAGAAACACAAAATATTTTTTCTTCAGATATAGAAATTGATTTCGATATTAGATGAGGCAAAATGAATTATCTCCTCGAATTTGTTTTTCGAAATTTGATAACATTTATTTATTTTATCATTATATTACAACGGAAACAACAGGAAACAAATTGAATAGAATATATTAATATTTTCGCATAGAATGAAGTAGATATGTTAATTAGTCCACTTTAAGGTTGTTATTATACCGTTAAAGGCAATGAACAGATCCTAACCCGACAAAACAATGAATAACTTTCCTCAGAGAAGCAAGTTATAAAAATAGACGTTCATTTTAGATCTTTATCGGTTTCTTGCTGGTAGGTTGAGCGCGGATTGCAATAGATGAAGCTCTTTCCACCAATGGAAAGTTATTAAATCGTAATGAACGATCTGTTTGAGAACGTTTTCTCGCTGTTTTATAAAGTGATCTAGTTTTTATTATAATCCCACGATAAGAATGTGGAACTTGAACTCCGGAAATTACAGTAAAGTAAGGGGCTTCATCCTTATTTCACTTTGTGCAATTCTACATGCTTCCGAAGAGTATAGCGATTATTTTTCAACCCTTTTTAATCGCCGAACTTCATAGATAGAGGGCTCAAGAGGGGATTAGTGCGGCAAAGTTTGCACTTGGCGTTTTTTCTTCGCTACTCGCAAGCACACTCTGCTAGTCTCAAACGAGGAGCATTTTCAAATCAAATACAAGTTTTACTGCCTTATTCTCAGCAAACTGAAGAGATGCCAAGTAGAGGATTTTAAAACTTTTTAAAATCAACAAAAGATTCAAATATTAAACTCAAGTCTTTATTTCCATCTAACAACTAGGTTTTTGTTCTATATCTTTGATGTTGTTTTCTGTGATCGTAGAGTCGCACATCTAAATAAAATTTTCTCAGATAGTAGTTTACAATGATCAAGGGAATAGAAATATCATGTAATCCTATACTATTAAACGAGCAATTTCTGTTTATTAGTTTAAATGTTTATATATATATATATATATATAATATATATATATATATATATATATATATTTGACCGGATCTCGAAAACGGCTCTAACGATTCACACGAAATTTGGATCAAAGTAGGTTTATGATATGAAAATTCGATTGCACCAGGTCTCAACCCTGGGATAACTTGCTGAAAGACATTAAATGATAAATACGTCCTTGGAAAAACAGCTGGAAATTTTGTAGACTGTTGATACCGTGATGGAAGTGAGTGAGCGAGTGCATGTGTGGGTTATTCCTCAGCTGATCTCACGAGAAAAATAATCGAGCAAGATGAACTCATTTTCGCTTATTTCTCGTTTTTAAAATAAAATACACTCGCTGTCAGTAGTGTATTAAACGATCTCCAAATGTATGAGGATAGTAACATCTAGGCTATACACATTTTCAAATTAAATTAATATGAGTCTGATTATTAACCCGAGTATGTTATTAGTCAATATTCTTTTACACATATTCTTCAAGAACAGAAATAGACATTATACGATAATAACTCGCGCTTCGCGCTCGGCAGGGGGGTTTGCCCCCTGCACCCCAGGTAGGGTGGGTTAGCAGCCTCCGCGCTTCGCGCTCGCCCAGGGAGGCAGGCTTCGCCCGCCCAATCGCCTTTTATGACTGTATAGAGTTGGATAGCAGCCTCCGCGCTTCGCGCTCTGGCTAGGAGGCGGGCTTCGCCTGCCCAATCGCCTTTTATGACTGTATAGGGTTCAGTTTTCAGTAGAGCCTCCGCACTTCGTGCTCCGGCTAGTAGGCGGGCTTCGCCCGCCCAATCGCCTTTTATGACTGTTTACACATGAGCGGCTACCACTATTCACATGTGCATTGTGGTGTTAATGGTTTTTGGTCACATGCTTATGATTTCTAAGTAACCTATCGTTTCAATGTTTCAATCATGGAGTTTACATCCTTCCAAGATTTGAAAAATAATATATTAGTGAAAAAAAAGAAGATTTTATTTTCAAACAATGAGCTTGTATATTACTAATTTAAGTACAAATATACTCATGGTGGTGTAATGAATAGTAAGTCCAAGTGACATCTACCAAAACAGAGGTAAGTTTAAGGAAAGAGCTATGTGAAGAGCTTTTAAACGAATCATCATAGACCTAAGCTAAGCTATCTATTACCTATACTCCCTAATTTTTTTTTGGTAGGAAGGGGGTGTTTAAGGGGGTTTCTGTACCCTAAACACCCAAATAGGATTGGGAAACAACATTAGAATTTACTGATACTTTCAGTGTCAGGTTGTGTTCAATTTTTACTGTTCACGTTCACCCAAATTTTTATCAGCTGCTCTCATATAACTATGCTCTATTCAGATAAGCAACACCATACATTCGCATAATTATTATGCACTAACCTTATACAGCTAATTACAGCATTGTAATGCGTGTATGGATATATGTGTGTATATGGGCATTACAATGCTGTATTTAGACAAGGTAAGCTCCAGTAATGAATGCTGTGACAAACGAAGTTTGTTGGTGCATGCGCAAACGAGGTCATAACTTTACCGGAAAGCAAAATGAATATACGGTTACCATAACTGTTGCCACAGCAAAAAATCAACAGTGTGAAGCGAGCCTTTGGAACACTGCCAAAGATATCTCACACACACACACACACACACACACACACACACACACCACACACACACACACACACACACACACACACACACACACACCACACACACACACACACACACACACACACACACACACACACACACACACACACACACACACACACACACACACACACACACCACACACACACACACACACACACACACACACACACCACACACACACACACACACACACACACACCACACACACACCACACACACACACACACACACACACACACACACACCACACACACACCACACACACACACACACACACACACACACACACACACACACACACACACACACACACACACACACACACACACACACACACACACACACACACACACACACACACACACACACACACAAGCACGCACATACACACAGTTTTCTATGAAAACTCAATTTTCCGAGTTGCCATTTGAATTTGGTTGAAATTAGCTATGGCAATACACATAACTTGGCAAGCTGAACAAAAAAGCTTGTAATAATTTTTTTGTGGGAGACCAATTTAATTGTGTCCCAAATATTTGGGGGAGGCCAGGGGTGCTTGAGGGAAGGATTTGGAGGTTCTGGAGGTTTTCCCGTAGCCTCCAGTGTAGTATGCAACAGATTTGCTGTTCAGTTCTCACAGCAATCTCATAGTTTTGGCTGAGAATTTTTGGTATTTGGGAAAACTTCAAATTTTCGATGAAAACTCAATTTCTCGGGTCGCCATTTGAATTTGGTCGAAATCGAACTATGGTTATAGGCTTATCTCCGGGAGCTGAACAAGAAAGCTTCTATCTAATTTTCTGTGCGAAGCTTATCTAAATGTGTCGAAAAAATTTGGGGGGCTCTAGGGTTGTGCCAGGGGGGTGAAATTTTCGTGATTTGGAGGTTTCCCTATATCCTCCAGTGTGTTCTCTAACTGATTTTGAGGTGGGTTTTCCGAGACAATCAGCCTCTCATCTCTCTGAGAATTTTTCGTCTTTTGCAGCTTTCCCTCTCTCTCGCACCCTCTCACTCTCTCTCTGTCTCTCTCATCCTCTCTCTCAATAGGTTATTCAAGACCCTAGCATGTGACAAATAAATCAGTCAATCAATCAACCTCATCCTCACTCTCTCTTTCTCTCTCACTCTCTCTCCCACTCTCTTTCATTGTGACTGCCTCTAGGTTTTGGAATGAGTTGCCTGAGCAAATTGTTTTCCCAGCATCTCTCTCCATGTTCAAGAGAAGACTGTTTAGTCATCTATTGACTAATTAACAAATTCAGTAGGCTTTTTGAGGTCCACTGAAGAGCAGTTTCACTACCGTATCAGATCTCTCAACGCCACTTAAAAGTAATTGTGCTTTATTTGTAGTTTATTTTATTATATATATATATATATATATATATATATATATATATATATGTATATATATGTTTTCCTTTTCTTCTTCATCATCTGTTTTTTCCTTCATCATAACTTACTTTCACTTTTTTTACTTTCCTTGCCCTATTACCATAGGTAAGGAAAGTATTGCTTTCCAAAAAAATGTAAGGTACCCTAATTTCATGTTTTCTATACGTTTCATTACTTTCGTTGCCCTAATACCATAGGTAAGGAAAGTATTACTTTCCAAAAAAATTAAGGTACCCTAATTCCATGTTTTCTATACTTTTCAAGGTCCCCTGAGTCCAAAAACATGATTTTTGGGTTTTGGTCTGTGTGTGTGTGTGTGTGTGTGTGTGTGTGTGTGTGTGTGTGGTGTGTGTGTGTGTGTGTGTGTGTGTGTGTGTGTGTGTGTGTGTGTGTCTGTGAACACGATAACTACATTCCTAATTAACCGATTGACTTGAAATTTTAAACTTAAACTCAATAAAATTCAATTCAAAATGGCGGAAAAATGGTGGATAATGTTTTTCACGGTTTTCTCGAAAACGGCACTATCGATTTTGTTCAAATTTATACCCTAGATAGCTATTTATAAGCCCTATCAACTGAAATGAGTCTCATTTCTAGGAAAATTGCAGGAGCTCCGTAATATTCTTGAGAAAGATGGTGAATAATCACTAAAAAACCATGTTTTTCACGGTTTTCTCGAAAACGGCTCTAATGATTTTCTCCAAATTTATACCATGGATAGCAATTTATAAGCCCTATCAACTGACATGAGTCTCATTTCTGGGAAAATTGCAGGAGCTCCGTAATATTCTTGAAAAAATGGCGGATAATCACTAAAAAAAACATGTTTTTCACGATTTTCTCAAAAATGACTTGACCGATTTTTTTCAAATTCCTACCCTGTACAGTTACATATCAGCTCTATTAACTAGCATGAGTCTCCTCCCTGAGAAACTAACAGGGGGTCCACCCCATCCTTGAGAAATTTACTTTGTAACCTCCTTCTCGTGATTGAGGTAGGTGGGTAGAGCAGTTTATTCAAAAGAACACACGTCGATATTTTATTTGCAGAACAGCTGTTTTGACAACTTTTAAGAAATCCTCAAATTTCATTATTCAAACAAAGGAAAATGTACTCTCAAAACAATAACAATAGTATAATCGTAGTTTTAATAAAATTATTTAGCCGCCAATCGGCATAATGCTATTCCCCTAGATTATCCTCGTTTAAGAATGAGGCTTGTAGATCAATGAGCAAGGAATGTTGTGTAAGTGTACCACACCAGATTTCACACCAGAGTTTTATTATTAGGCTATTCTTCATTAATTTGTTTCAACAATGTTCTTCCTTCTTCATCATATGTACCTTGATATTTTTCAATTGTAATGAGGTTATACTTTTTCAATTATTTTTAACTTAGTTTACTTATTATTTTTTTTTTGTACATTTAGAATAATTTTTTTATGTATCAATTTATTATCATTTTGTAATCTCGCAATGTTATAATGTTATAAATGCAATAGGTCTTTCAAGACCTGGCATGCGACAAATAAATCAATCGATCAATCTCACTCTTTCTCTCTCTCTCTTTCTGTTCTGTAAATGAATCTTTCCACTGCTATTTATGATTATATATGAGGCAATTATTTCAAACTAAGGAGATCCACATTTGTTAATACTGATTAATAATTTATCTTGATATTAATTCCCAAAACTACGTTCAATGCATCAACTACTATACTCCAGAGGGTACTTAGAGAATCATTATCTCTATTCTTACTAATAATTATTACATCTCTTACCAAAATTATTTCCATAATTAATAATTTTCGAAATGCTGAATTTCAAATAAATTGGATGATTAACATACGTTATAGATATGGATGTAATCTATAGGTAAAGATAGTAATCTCCTATATAATGATATCTCCTACTGTTGCCACAGCTTGAACAATAGAAGCTAATGTGTGAAGAATTATTGATAGAGCAGAGGGGTGGGTAGTCTGTTAATATGCTTATATAGGGGCTGTGTTTTATTTAACGTTATCTTAGACATTCATCACTTAACTATTACAGTTCTCAATTTACTACTTTTATCGTTATTGCAACTCCCAATAGTTAATTATACTTCTAATACTATATAATATTTTTCACACTTCACCGTTCAATACTATTTGAAACTCATCTAAAATAATCTAGCACTTTCTCCATCGTCTCCTCTACTTCTTATTTTTTCTTTCTCGTTTCTCTTCTTGATCTTATATTTATAATGATTACTTGAATATTGTTGTTTGCAATGATGATTATTATTCTTTTCTATTCTTCTTCTCCTTCTTCTTCGTCTCTTCTTCTTCTTCTTCTTCTTCTTCTCTTCTTCTTCTTCTTCTTCTTCTTCTTCTTTCTTCTTCTTCTTCTCCTTCTTCTTCTTCTTCTTCTCTTTCTTTTCTTTTCTTCTTTTCTTCTCTCCTTGATTAATTCAAGATCACAATGTGATGTTCTATTTCTTATTCTATAGTTCAGTTCATAAGTTCTTCGCAATTTGTGCACATTCCTTCTTTCTCTTCTTTTCTTCCCTATTATTATCATTATTTCCCTGTGATTTTTCCACTTGCTATCCAGCATGTTCAAATGGTTATTTCTCTTTCAATATTTATTTATCTTTCTACCTTTTCTCTTTCTATCTGATTACCTTCTACTAATATCCATATATTATATTATAATATCCATATATTTATCCATATAATATTCGATTCTTTCCCACATTAAATCATACTATTCCTCTTCAATTTTATGCGAATATTATTCATTATCAGTTGTATTATGTATCTTTCCTCTATTGATAACTTTCT
Organism: Nilaparvata lugens; assembly: GCF_014356525.2. Taxonomy (NCBI): domain Eukaryota; kingdom Metazoa; phylum Arthropoda; class Insecta; order Hemiptera; family Delphacidae; genus Nilaparvata; species Nilaparvata lugens. The sequence goes on along the minus strand of NC_052518.1, from coordinate 23,004,687 downwards.
TCAAAGATTTTTCGTTTTTCTGCTGGCTTCTTCTTCTCTTTTTCAGTTGTTACTGGATCCCATTCCGCTCTATCTCCACCATGAACACGATCTTCCACTGCTGGATTTCATCTCTCTCTATCTCCACTTGGACTCGATTTTCCACCACTGGATTCCATCTCTCTCTGTCTCCACTTGGACTCGATCTTCCACTACTGGATTCCTTCTCGCTCTACCTCCACTTGGACCCGATTCTTCCACTACTGGATACCTACTCGCTCTATCTCCACTTGGACCAGATCTCCCACTACCAGTTCTTCCTCAATCTTCATCTTATTCACCATTAGGATTATTCATCACCGAAACTCCACACATCTACATCTTATTGTGTTTAGTGAATTTTTGAACTAGTGCTTCAAATAGTGAAGGGAGCCGAACTGTCAAGGCATACTGAATGCACTCGAATCAAGAGACTTTTTCATTTAGGTTAAGTTTTATCAGTTTCATCCCCATTTCCCCCGTCATGTGTCGTTCTGAGGTCGGTTCACGATTGGTCTGCTGCTTCCATGATGCCTCTCACTGACACGTCAGCTCGCTCGCCCTCAAGTAGGTATGATTATTTCAATAATAGTCATAATGACGCAGGTATGTTTCTAGCAAATAAGCTCCACTCTTTCAAAAAACTTTTCAAGGCTGCTCACCTTAACGTACAATCCCTCAGTTGCCACATTGATGAACTCAGAGCAATCTTCCGTTTTCAGGACTTCAATATAATTGGAATTTCCGAATCATTTTTGAAGCCTAGTATTCAATCAAATCTTGTTGCATTGTCTGGATATAATCTCTTCCGAAATGATAGATTGAATAAAGCTTGTGGGGGTGTAGCAGTTTATGTGAAAGATGGTATCAAAACAAAAGTTTTAATCACATCTAAACAGGAGTATTGTTGCAGACCAGAGTTCATGCTACTTGAATTATCCTTATCTAGTTCTGATAAATTACTCGTTGGTATCTGTTATCGCACACCAAAAATAGGTCATTTCACAGATTTCGAAAATGCCTTGCTTTCTCTTATGCCTTGTTATAACCGTATACTAGTTATGGGGGATATGAACACCGACTTGAACATGACGAATCGTAACTTTGACTACTTTCAACTGACTACAATTTTCCAATGCCTAAACATGACTATTTTACCCCTCGATCCAACTCATCATACTAATGAATCAGACACACTCATTGACATTCTCATTGTTAGTGATCCCAATGAGGTTGTTCAAGCAGGCCAAATCTCAGTCCCAGCTATTTCTAGACATGATTTGATCTACTGTGTACTTTCCCATAAGATACCCAAGCCAGAACAGAAAATTATCACTTATAGAGACTTCAAAAACTTTGATGAAGCCGCCTTCCTGACTGATGTGGCTCAGACTCCATGGCATCAAATTGAAGCATTACCCTCAGTTGATGACATGGTTAAGACTTTCGAGAATTGGACTTTGACTTTGTATGACAAACATGCACCTTATGTGACAAGGAGGATTAATAGAAAACGACGAGTACCGTGGATGACTGAAGACATACTTAAGATGATGGGACGTAGAGACAAAGCACATAGAAAATTTAAAAAGACATTTGACTTGGACAGTTTGATAGAGTATAGGAGCCTTAGAAATAGGGTTAAACAGGAATTACGGAACTCAAAGATTAGGTACTTGAATTCGTTTATGACAAACAATAGACAAGACTCTAAATCACTTTGGCAGGGAATAAAAGAATTCGGGCTTGGCAAACAGAAATCGAATCCACAAATTGACTTACCATTGAATAATATAAATGACCATTTCGTTTCACACTCTAACCAACGCGACGAAGTTGTCATTGCTAATCATATAGATGATCTTGAAGAGCAGGTTACAAACTTAGATTTACCAATCACTGATCAATTTCATTTCCATCCAATCTCAGAAGAAGACACTTTCAGAGCAATTCAACGTATTCATAGTAATGCTACGGGTGTAGACAAAATTCCTATTAAATTTATCAAGAAGATGTTATTTGCTGTTTTACCAACCATTACATACATTTTCAACAAGTCACTTGAAGAAGGCATTTTCCCTGAAAACTGGAAGTTTGCTCTGGTTCGCCCTCTAAATAAAGTTCCATCACCCAATAAAGTTGAGGATTTTAGACCAATCAGTATTTTACCTGCATTGTCCAAAGTGCTAGAAAGACTCATTCATGCTCAAGTTGTAAAATTTCTAGACAACAATAGTAAGCTTCATAACTTTCAATCAGGCTTTAGAAAATTCCATTCAACTGAGACAGCTCTGCTTCGTGTCACTGATGATATAAGGTTAGCTATGGACCAAAGAAAATGCACCATCCTCACCCTATTTGATTTTTCTAAAGCATTCGATACTGTTGATCATACAGTCCTTCTGAATAAGTTGGCTATTCTTGGTTTCAGTCACAACTCGTTAGTTTGGTTCAAATCCTATCTATTAGGTAGGAAACAATGTGTATCTGTCGGTGACAAAAAGTCAACTTGGAAAAACGTTATGCATGGAGTACCACAAGGTTCAATTTTAGGCCCTCTCCTCTTCACTTTGTATGCTAATGACCTTTCTTCCATTATCAAATTCTCCAGTTTCCATACTTATGCAGACGACCTTCAAATCTATTTAAGCTGTCCCATAACAAAAATTAATGAAACAGTTGGAATAATGAATCAGGATATCAATTCGATAGTGGAATGGACAAAGAAAAATGGCCTTAAGCTTAATCCCATCAAAACACAACCCATTATAATTGGATATTCTCGTCTTATAAACAATATTGACCTTGAATCGATTCACAAAGTTAGTGTAGACGGTAATGACATTCCTTACTGTAGCTCAGTTAAAAATTTAGGCATTATTATGAATAATACTCTTGACTGGTCAGAACAAGTGAACAAAACTTGTAAAAAGGTATTCTCAGCCATGCATGCATTGAAGAAAATGCACGATATCCTCCCTAGAAACATTAAATTATTATTGGTTCAATCTCTCATCTTCCCACATTTAATGTATTGTAAATCTGTTCTTAATGATATGCAAGTCACTCTGAATGATAAACTACAGCGTTGCCAAAATTATTGTCTACGTTTCGTCTACTCTCTCCAACGCCATGATCATATCACCCCAGCCCACATTGCTAGTTCAACATTGAAGCTTCCCGATCAGAGGCTTTTTCGAATAGTCAAGCTTGTTAGAGATATCTTGAAATACGGTAATCCGAACTATTTTAAAGATGATTTCAAATTTGTCTCTGAAGGTAGGAGGATAGATGCTTCACATACTAGAACCGGAGAAAGTACTTTAAGGATACCCAATCATCGAACTACTATTTTCACAAAATCCTTCTTAGTCAGTGCCTGTCGTGCATGGAATACACTTCCTGTTTCTATCAGGTCTATCGAGAGCCGAGCGAGCTTCAACCTGACTTTAAAAAAACATATTTTGGAACAAATGACTGAAACTGTCCGGCCCTAGAACGATCACATGACAACCATCCCTCACCCATCCACCAATATAAACCTTTAAACCATGTTATAGAACGAATTGTATATATATATATATATATATATATATATATATATATATATATATATATATATTATATAAACTCATGTTATTTCAATTATCCACTGCATACTGCTGTATATTACTGAAATTTGATAACTCTGATCTACTTTCAGCCTACTTCATTTTATTAATCAATTATTTGATCTTATCTACCTATATAATTATTTCACTTTATCAATTTTCTGTTTTTTTCTCTTCAATATTCATATTGATTAAAACTTTTACAATATTTCCATTAATAAATAAATCCTTAGTTTAAATAACGAAATTAACGTTTTGGTAGAGAGTTAGTGGGGAGGATATTTTTAATATTCTTCCCAAAGAATGGACATTGATATGTCCAAAGCTCCGCCAATTTATGTAGATGCATAACAATATGATTATTATCTATAGTTATTATATTACAAATTGCTTTTTCATATAATATACAGTTCAATAGTTATTTTCTTAGTCTATATTATGTAAATTCATCTATAACTTTGCTGTATTGTAAGCTATTGTATACAAGTGTATAAGCCAGTATATATTGTAATCTACATAAATAAAGTACTCAATCAATCAATCAATCAATCTCTTTCACTTTTGTTGGAGAGTTAGTGGGAAGGATACTTCAAATATTCTTTCCGAAGAATGGACATTGATATGTCCAAAGCTCCGCCAATTTATGTAGATGCATAACAATATTATCTAATTTATCTCTAGTTATTACAAATTGCTTTTTTTCATATCATATACAGCTCAATAATTATTTTCTTAATTTATATTTTGTAAATTCATCTACAATTTTGCTGTATTGTAAGCTATTGTATATAAGTGTATAAGCCAGTATATACTGTAATCTACATAAATAAAGTACTCAATCAATCAATCAATCAATCAATCACTCTCTCTTTCTCTTTCTCTCTCTCTCTCTCTCTCTCTCATCTCACCTCAGCTGACATTACTGTTTAAAATCACATTTTTCAATTTTTCAATTCATTCACAAAACACAAATATACAATGAGAAAAGCAATGTGTAATAAAACAATATTCTTTGTCAAATATTCTTCAAGAACAGAAATAGACGTTATACGATAATAATCGAGGTTACAAAATTGTGAGAAAAATTATTGTGATACACAACATTATAAATTATTTGAGTAAATCAATATAGCTGGGTGTTTGAGCTGAGTCTTTCGATTGAAAGAAACATGACATGTAGATATGTATATTAGGTTATTCAGATCTCTATGTAGAGATGTCTCCATAAACAATGAAAATAACATTGAAGCCGATGGCTGAGAAAGTGTTCAATATCATATAACTTGGACGGAATGATTTGAACCACAAAACAAGCCTTACTGTCAATAGCATTACTCGAGTAGCAAAGTCTACCATTGGCTAAAAGCTACCTGACTGACCGTTGTAGAATGTTTCGCTAGCCAGACATAGTTAGCCATTGCAGCCCGAAGCGACTTAAAGTATCAATTGCGAGCCATCCATTAGATTTTCTAATTGATTGGAGGGATGAATTGAAGCTGATGGGTGTGAGCAATGCAGCTTCGCCATTAAGGGGTTGAGGGGAGCAGTGACCAGTTGAGATGGAGTTGCAACCAAGTTTCCTGTTCAGATGAGGATGATGATTGCGATGATGATAATGATGATGATGGTGATCCGCTGATGGCGCAACTTGCTTGTATTACTCCATCACTTCAACTCCAACTTGAATTGGAATCTTTCTGTGGGGAAATAGTAAAGTCGACATTGTTTACGATGGATTGCCAGATAGATGGAATAGTTAATGGAGCTCTATGTTATAATGGCGGATGTCGAAATTGATTAAATGTGTTCACTTCCCCAGTATACACAAGCAGCTTATATCCGTAACCAGCTTTTGTATTGTAACCAGCAACCAGCTTCGCTACATTATTGATGAAGATAAATTTGAGGCTGCACAGTAGTCTACACACATTCAATTACTTTACTTTGAACTTTAGTCAATAACATCTTAAATGAAAGTTTCATTCTTTATTGATTGAACAGTTCAATAATCTGTATAATCTGTATTGTATTATTGATGGGCGATGAGTATGTTTTCTCACTCACCTTTGGCTTTACATTTTCCATATATCTCCAATATTAAACCGAAAGAGGATAATAATAAAATATATCTCACTTACTTGTTGCGTGCTCACCACCATTCCCTGTCGGATTGAATTGAATTCGAATTAATATAAACATAATATATTTTATTCATTCTATCTGATTCTGGTGATTTCAGATAATTGATTCATGCTCAATGTGAATTTTAACTATATCATTACACATTATTAATATAAATGGAGGTTTATGCAACATTTGTAGAGATAGACAGATTTTTTACACATATTTAATATAATGGGTTCTGCAACATTTGATGGATATGGGTTAGACAGATTTATTACACATTATCAATATAAATAATCTTTCATGCAACATTTAATGCAAAATTTGTAAGGATAGACAGTTGTATTACACATTTATTATGTAAATCATGGTTTATGGAACATTTAATGGGAATTTGAAGGATAATATAGATGTATATGTTGAGCTGGGGCAGGAATTAATTGAGAATGGGTTTTGTTTTAGCAAGGTTTAAAATATGTTTATATTGATCGAATTCAATTCAAAATAAGATTAGCGCCAGCTGCTATCAGTGTCTCTCCCCGGATTCCTGAGATTTGTCTCCTAGAAAAAAGTAAAATTACTAAACAACGATTTGAAAAACATCTCAGGTGAAAATTCAAATTTATAAATTCTAATATCTGATATAGAAGATAAACTTCGATTTAGTAATATTGATTAGATTGTAGCTTAGTGGCGCATTGAGAACAGGCGAAACGTAGAAACGTATCATACAATTTCAACCTATAAACCAAAACCTATATCGCGTAGAATGTAGATGAATAATACAAATGTTGTGATTGCGATTCCTGTTTTAGATTTGAAGTTACAATTATAGAAACTGATTGGATATGCAAAGTGACATATTAAACATGTATTTTTTTAGATAAAATAGATCTACAAAGTGAAAATATTTCATATATTGAAAGTATTTAAATTCTAGATACTTTGTTGATAAGATGTTAAAACAAACTTGTGAGTTTAGTTTTAGGCACTTTAGGCAAGGTTGAAGAATTATTCGAAACCATTAATAGAATGAGTAGCAGCAATTGTTCAGATGTAAATGGTCTCAACTCTTTATCATTGAAGATAGCAGCTTCTGATGTCTCATAGGTTCTGTCACACATCTTCAATTGATGTCTAGACTTGGGAATATGCCCAAATGAACTAAAAAAGGTCAAGATGATTCCCATACATAAGGAAGGTGACAGGTCAAAAATTGAAAATTATATGCCCATTTGTATTATAGAGATATTGTCTAAAATCTTTGAAATGCTTCTTCACAAACAGCTAGCTACACTCTTTGAAAACAATGACATATTGTCAAAAGACCAATACAGCTTTCGTATCTATGTACAAGTGACAATGTTATGAATGGGGGTTATTGAGAGTTTAGGAAAACAACATAAAGTCAACCTTACATCATTTGATTTGTCTAAGACCTTCGATTCAGTTGATCATGAAACTTTATGTGAGAAACTCTCGTTTTATGGTTTTGACAAAATCACAGTGGACTTTATTCATTCCTATCTCAGTAATAGACTGCAATTTATTTAAGAATGGTAGATTTTCTAGTGGCAGAGTGGTCAAGTATGGTGTCCCAAAAGGTTCAATACTTGGTCCACTTTTGTTCATAATTTACATTAATGATTTGCCCAATGTAATTGGTAAAAATGAAAGCCGTCTCTACCTCTTTGCTGATGACCTAGGCTTACTAGTCAGTAGCAATGACGAACAAAGTGTGACATAGTTGTTGAAAGGAGCACATCTACTATAAATAGCTGGTGTGCAGCAAATAATTTGAGTCTCAACTTAAAAAACTAATGATCTATAGTTCACTTTCAACTCTAGGTTCACTGACATCGGCACTTTGAAATTCCTGGGTATTATGCTAGACACGAACTTGAATTGGAAAAGCCACATAGCATACTTATCTGGAAAGCTAAGTGAAGGGATTTTTGTTTTGCGCAGGCTGACTCATATTGTGAGTCGAAAGGTTCTAATGAGTGTCTACTACGCTTATGTTTATAGTCACTTAGCGTATGGTATTCAACTGTGGGGAAATTTCTCAATGGCCATCACACCTTTCAGACTACAAAAAAAGCTATAAGGATTATTTGTCATGCACCACCACTTGCCAAATGCAAACCACTTTTTCGAAAATGAGGTGTTCCGACTTTCCCATCTCTATAATATGTTAGTATTTGTTTCTATATTTGTTCAATGCACATGAAGAAAGAATTTAGTAAATATAATGTAAATGCTGATGTACATAATTATTCCACAAGTGGTAGGCTTAACGTAATACTCGATTTTCACCAACTTGCAACTACTCAGAGAAATTGGCATTGTATGTCTATAAAATTGTTTAATGAACATTCTCTAGAGGTGAGACTCATGGACATCAAACATTTCAAATCTTACATAAATTAAGTTCTTGTGGAAAAATGCCTATATTTGGTTAATCAATTTTTGTATACTTCATGAGTGTGAATGTTCTACTTTTTGGCCGCAGAGAAAGTCACATACATTTAGGTATCACCTGTTTTATAATATTTGTTGTGTAATACCATTGTTATTATTGTGTTGTGATGCAGCTGTGCTGTAGTGATTGCTCATGGATCCATTTGTTTTAGATATGTGCTGATTTTAGTGTGTAGTATAAGTTTTATTTGTGATAGTTGAGTTCTTAACTCGTATTTTCATTTTTTAATTAATAATGACGATAGGCTCAACATATTGTATGTTTTATGGCAATAAACGATGATTTGATTTGATTTGATTTATGAATGCTCATTCTCATACCGAGATTACAATGAAAATTACTTGTCATTGATATTCAAGAATATTGTTTTTGTCGTTTTATATTCTGGATGTTAATCCAAAAATGATCTATCAACATTTAGCAAGATTTGATGTTACATTGGAACCTTTTCAGTTTTATTCATTTCGGTGTAACTTCTTGAAAAAATAGTGATATGTACGGTAACTATTATTGAACAAATGTTTGTTATTTGTTTTAGTAGAGATTGTGGACTGCGATCCTGATAATAATAAGTCAAGAAGTAGTTATGAATGGGATAAAATGCAAACAAGTTCTCACGACTTGTAAGCGCGGGCTTGAGCCATGATGGAAATTGGATTAAATTCCAGCATCGCATCTCAGGCGCCTTTACTGCCTGTCTCGCACATAACCTCAAAAGATAAACGCCTTACGCCCTCACTCCCTGTCTTCATATGCAAGACGGGTGTTCTTGTAAATTGCTTGTTACATCGCCTCTCACATAAAACTAGATACCTTATACTGTCTCGCTATTTATGCTAGTGAGTACTTGACTGTTCAAGGATTAGGATAATGCCGAGCAGTACTTGCAAGCATGTCGTAACATCTATAGTTATATTCAATTCAAGGTTGAAGGGGAAGGTTTCGTATTATAATGTATAAGGAATGCTGACAGATGGAAGTGAATCTGGCTGCTTGGTAACCAACGCCTACCTTGTGTTTTGCCAGTGTCGCCTTAAAAACTCCTACAACGTTTATTGCAAATCTTTCAAATAAACGATAAATCCACACACGTAATGACGATAAAGAACGGTAAAGAGTGCTCAACAACTATAAAAATGAGTAACTAAGGCAATAATTCAGCAGTAGTCGTGAGCTGGTGTCGCTTCAGTCTGTCAGCTTTGCTTGAATGGCAAGTATTGATTTTATTTATAAGGAATGCTGACAGTGAATGTTGAAAGTCAACTTTGTCGTACATAAATTTCCACATCACGACGGATTTTGGATGGACTCATTGTTGAGGTGACACTCTGACGTGGTTCATAAAACTCGCCCACATCAGGAAAAAGAGCATTCATTTCAAGAATCATAATCGAATCGAAACCCAATGTACCATCCGGGTCTGATAATTATGATAAACTAATTCAATTCACTATTGAATGTCTTATACATAGTGATTTTTTAGTTACTGTATTGTAACTGTGTTGTGATTTATTAATAGTAAAGGAAAATTTTGTTTTGACGCACGAAGTTGTTAGCCCTACTCAATCGCTATATACACGCCAGTGCGAGTTGATTATCCTTCAGCTGTGTTACATTCTGTGTGGATTCCGATCGTCTTATGAACAGAATGTCTTCTACCATAGAACATGCATATTATGGTGGAAAGAGTCGAAGTAATTTGTGAAGAAAATTCTAAATTATTTGAGGTTTGTCGAGCTATTTTTCTGTTTTACCAACTATTAACAGGTAGCCTTTAGCCTTTACTGTTTCTGAAGGATAATATAATTAGTTTGTAAATTTTTTCATGTTATATAAACTCATAAGACAATAAAGAAATTTCAAAATTGAAAAAATCAAATGACACCGTTTTCATTTGAACCTTCAAAATGAGCCCAATAATTTAAGCTTACTTGAAAAATTACTTACAAAATATTGTGAATGATGAAATTTGTGCGAAACATGACAGTTTATATGGGTTTTTATTGAAACAGTTGTTATCAATAATTATATATTATATTACATCATAACTCTGCAGTGAGGTCATATATCATAATAGCTTATACGTGCATGAGAATTGCATATTAATTTGAAATTCAGTTTTAATATGAGATACTTTTTGCACTCTTCTTTGTTTATTGAGAATAATTTTCAGTATTTTTATTAATTGTCAGTTCAAGTTGGGTACAGAACGTAGAGTGGTTTAAAAGCTCTGGAACTGATAATAAACTTCTAATTATGAACTTGACTAAAGTTCGAAAAAGTTCATATCTTGTTCTGAAAGATTAAGCGTTTAGTTGTGTGTGGAATTGGGAATAGTAGAAACACGCTTATCTCGACTCTTGACGAGTTTAATAATTGTTCTGTCCGAATAATAAAACACCAAGTGAAGATAAAACAGGAATTCCGGCTTAATTTGGCGTGGAACAGAGCAGTTAAAGCGTGGCGATATATTTGGAGCAAGTAAATGCTCAATAAAGTCTAACCTTATATTCTGAACAGCAGTAATGTCTGTCATGTTCCGACATGGAGATAAATTTGCAGCCAGGTGGATTCAAATTTATGATAGGATGGATGTTTAGATGCAAGATGTGAGATTACCATCCAGCCACGAGCTTGAATGTATCCATACTACCACCATGACAATAATATATAAGCTATTACACCAATGCTAAGTTGAAGGGCATCTTTTCATTTTTCCTCTGGGTGAAGAGACCTCTAACCTGTCATAAATTACACTGAATTGGAAATTGTGCTCCCACCGAACGTTTTTCAATAATAAAACTTGTTTCACATGATATCAGCTTGTTTATTGAACAATATTTCAAGCTTCCTGCTCCCATCAAATGCTGAAACCAATATAAATTGAACCTGCCATCATGTTGCTTATTAGAAATAGTTGAGCTCAAAATTCTTCATTTTCCATCTAAAAGCTTTTGAATTTCCGAATTGCTCTTCGGTTTGTGCTTCATCATCAAAATTAATATTAAATTTTGATTTGCCTTACTGAGTAAAATATTTTCTGAGGATGTGAATTCGGATTTATACCCTATCATAAAAATATCGTAGTATCATAAAATCCAGTTCACGTTTCGCATCGAAACAATTTGAAGGATCTGATACAAAATCTGGGGATAAAATAGGTTTTCGGTAATTGGTCGTTCTTTTCAACCTCTAACGAATTATTTTTGACTTATATCATTGAATAAACACGAGATATGTATAAGTTCAACTCAAATAACTTCTCAAATGATATTATAGTTGATACTTGAAAAATGTAACTCCCAGTAGCTTATAATATCTCACGTAACAAGGACGAGAAGTGGCCTTTTGCAGGCGAGAATGGTGTTTCTAGTCGAGGTGTTAGTTAGCCGAGACTAGAATTTTATTTCAGCACTGCAAAAGTCATTCACGTCCAAGTAACTTACACTATATTTTGTCATAATAATCTGAAGAATAATAATTGAGAAATAGAAAACATTACCTGCTTGTCCTGACATTACTACATGCATTCTATAAACATAACCTAGTTTACGAATTCCGAATCAGGAATTTTGTGGATGTTGACAAAACTTCCACCTGGAGCGCTGAAGGTGGTTTTTTGTAGCAGCTTTGCTGTTCCTATTTCGGAACTAGGAAACATACTCGACTGTAGAGAAAACATATGGTTTCATTACAGTAGAGTATGCTGTAATGAGAATCATATGTTTATTTGTTCTACAAACAGCTGTTTACCGGATTGATTTCATGCATGGAAAACAGCTGAAATTGAATGACTATGACAAAAAAATATTAACAAATCACAAACACCTGACGCCTTGAGTAGTGACGCCTTGTGAGAGCAAGGAGTTCTAGTTCTTGAACAAGTAATGCTTCAAACACGTCAACCATCAAGAGAAACTTCACAACGTTCGAATGAGTTTATAGATAAGCATCTCCTTTTTCGCTGACAAGGCTTAATATATTATGTGTGTCATCATTCCATGTTTGCGATGAAAAACTTCTCTGAATCACAAAGTTAGAGAACGGTATATCGTTAGTTCAAATACTCATAATTAAGGATGGGTATCAGTTGGAATTCATAAAATTGAGTTCAGGGCTTCAGTTTTTTGGATCCGAGGCATTTGTGAGGTGAGTTGAGAGACATGATATTAAGGATTGTGGCGGCAGGAATGGTTTCAGGTCAACATTAAGAATAAGACGTTGGTGGAAGACCCATCTGCGCCTTTGCCAGGAATGGATTTGAAGATAAAACTTAGGTGGAAGACTGCCCACTGTATTCATATGAAGGGGGACTCAGGGGTATTCCTGGCGGATGAGCGTTCCATGTCATAGCTGGAGGGCACTGTGGGAGAGCTTAGCATTTGACCTCCCAAAAATGAAGAAATCCCGATGAGACATATTTTGTTGAACATTATAAACCCTATATGTACTTTTATTTTACTTTTATTCATTAGTTTGTCTATTTGTTGTGATTCATGTATTTCATTACTAAACTGGACCTGAAAAAAGCATATATATCTATATTTATATATATACTTCTTTTCTGCACCACTTCCTGTTTGATTGACAAAGGGAGCCCAGCTCTCGAAAATTTTCGTTTATAGTGAAAGTTTTTAAGTGTTCTTAATCTATCTGTGTCGTGTGTATCCTGTTTCAATTTATATATATATATATATATATATATATATATATAATATATATATATATATATATATATATATGTGTGTGAGGATTGGATTATTGAGTGAGATCCTTCAGCAGATACTTTCATAGCTGATCGATAGCATTTTGAGTGGATATTAGTTATTTGTATATCTAGAGTGAAAAGTACTGTTAAAGTTACATTTTTCACTCCTGATGTACACAACATTTTTCCTCCACCTACATTTTTAAAAAACTGCAAATAAAATAATTTTCAAAAATTTACGTAAAATGTGTTACAACATAACTTAAAAATTAAACAGCTGACTTGTAATCACACAGTTTACTGTCGACAGCAAAAGTTGTAACAACAATGGCCGCCGACTGGACTACAACACTATGATGAAGCTCCCGTTTCAAATTTGATTAGTTAATGAGGAATATTTTGAATAAGATGGAATATAAAAACAATATTTCTACATTTTTATAGTATACTGATATGAAGTTTGTGATAATTTTAGCATGGAACATATATTTCATATATTGATCAAATGTTTGGTTGAGATATTGAATTTAGTTGGTTTAATGATACTCTATATGCTTCCTCATCTGAGCTTAGACCTTCCAACCTATTTCAAATGTAAGTTTTTATAATAGAGATGCTTCCCATTTTATTTAAATGGAGTCACTTTTACCCTCTAGGGAGTTTTTCTGTTTTTTCCTCCCGAGAGCGAAAAAGTGACACTTTAGTATTATGTTTCAGGGAGTCAAGTAGGCTCTTTAAAGACAGTAGGTGGAGGAAAAATTAATTTTTAAAGAACTCATTATTTGATGATATCAAGTACAAGTATCCAATTCAGTATTCTCCCTCAATAATCATGATTGAAATAATTGTTCATTCAGGCGAATAATGTGATATTATCACTTCGACTCTCTCATAGTTTACATCTTGTGAGGAAACTTTAAGCAGCTCTTGATCTTATCTCGTGTTCTTTCCTTATGAAGGAGCGCTATAGGCAACCTTGCATTACACCTCAACCAAATATCCTTGTAGCATTCAGCTTACACTCACATGGATAACAAACTAACTAAATCCCTTCACAGTCATGTTTTTTACCTCAAAATGCTTGTAATCATAATATCATGTAAGAAATTCAACAAGGAGTTTGCAGTTGGCGACTCTTATGAAACATTAAAATCACTACATTTCTATCACAAATAAAATTATTCATACTATAAATAATATTAATACTATCAAAGCTATGTATTTTTCCACAATGTGATAAATGAGTATTCCAGATTAAAGCTCATTTATTTGATCGATGGTTATGAAAATAAAACAATGAACTTGACTGGTCTGCATTGATTTGTACACATCCTGATTGATTATTCAAATTATGTGGGTGAGGGTCCATTGTATTTTATTTTATACAGATTCCAACTCCATTATCTTTACTCTATTTTCAATTCTTTATTTCATTCTCCACTCTAGTCTATACATATTATAATCTCTATTTTCATCTCCAATCTATTCTATACACTATTTTCTATTGTAAGACTCTATTCCAGTGTAGTGACTAGACTACCTACCAACTTCTCTATTCCATTCTCCATTCTCAGTTATATTCTAAATTCTAACCTCCATTCTATTCTGTACTCTATTTTGTATTGTATTCTCTTTCCCATTCTTCATTCTACTCTCTATATATTCTCTATTCTATTCTCTGTTTTTTATTCTATTCTATATTCTATTCTCTATACTATTATATTCTCTATTGTATTTACTATTCTATTGTTTTTGTATTCCCAATTATATCCTCTATTCCGTTCTCTATTCTCGTCTTTCCTGATTCAAACAGAGAAGCAAGTTGATGGAAACCAATTATTATTCGTTATCTCTCTCCCACTTTATGATTGCTGTATCAGAGTTCTTTTTGAGAGTGAAAAACCAAGGTAAAACACGAGGAATATTCTAAAGAAAACATGAAAATGATGATAGCGTTCCGATGGAGGATGGAGGATGGTAGAGTTGAAGATATCGCGAATTAAACCTACTTTTGAAGTCAGCCTTCAAGTTGGAATATCTATTTGTTCCGTCCTCTCTTCGCCCGCATAATAAAGTTTTCAATCTTGTTCTGGCATTTACCGAATTCAAGCTGCCGACAGCAGCATTCAGCATCTGGCGAATCAGATAGGCCGCGATGAAAGAACCTGCCGAGAGGAGAGTGGCTACCGAGTGGTCAAAACATCCCTCTTTTTCACGTTTCACTTTTCAGCATTTAATTAAGCAGAAATCAGTTACAAAGCGGATTGCTGCTATCAACAGATCTCAATAGAAGAGGGTTGCTGTGAACATCAGCGCTACAATTTCCATCATCGTTCAGCTTTGTATAGAAATATGATATTATTTCCTCATTTCCTAAAAATCTTGAAGCACCACGATTGAATAATTCAGTGTAATCAGCACTGCAACATGAGAGACTTGATAACTCACATCAAAGTACTTTGAAAATTCAGAGAGATGACCAACTTGTATAATTTTGAAAAATCATGATTTTTTCATTTTTGAAAGTTATGAATTCCAATCGAAGATTGCATTCAATAAAACTTTCTGAAAAATATAATTATTATTTAACGAAAATCCCAAATAAATGCTGCAAATCAGGCTGGCAACTAATTTTTGGATAGTAGTTCTCATCGAAATTCCATCTAGCTGTGAACCCTATTATCAATGTCTACAGCAGCAGAAGTCTTCGGGGTCATTTGCAGCATTTATTTGGGATTTTCGTTAAATAATAATTATATATAAATTAGCATTTGAATAAATGCATTATCTATTCAATTTCATCTGTAACTGGTTGGCCGCTATGGCTTCGTATAAAATGAGCGCTGCTATCCAGAGATTGTCAGTTTGGTGTAAGGGTAAGCATTCCTGACTAGCAATTGGGAGGTACCGGGTTCGATTCCCGGGCTGGCAACTAATTTTTGGAAAGTAGTTCTCATCGAATTTCCATCTAGCTGTTAACCCTGTTGTCAATGTCTGCAGTAGCAGAAGTCTTCGGGGTAATTTGCAGCATTTATTTGGGATTTTCGTTAAATAATAATTATATATTAATTAGCATTTGAATAAATGCATTCTCTATTCAATTTCATCTGTTTCTGAAAAATCTCTAAAATAGTCAATCAAATAATATGTATGGGAGAGTGGAAATAATGCTTTGAAACTTTAACGATTGAATAGTTTCGAGATTAGCTATACAATAAGAGATAGAAACATAATTGGAAGATTTTTCATGAAAGTTGCAGTTAACCAACTGCTGGAATATTATTACTGCATGATATTCAAAATACAGGAAACGCAGGAAAATCGCTCGAAAACCGCTGACTTTGGGCGAATCTTTGGCGTTATCTCAAAACCCTTCCTATTCAAAAACTTTTACACCTCAGCTCAGCCTTTGCATCAAATTTGAATTTTTTTAGTACTTGAAAGAAACTGAGAAAATGCAAAAAACGTAGATTTTGGCGTGTATCTTTGGAGTTTTTTTTAAAATCCGTTCTTAATGCGCCTCTAAAAGGCCAACTGATATATATATATATATATATATATATATATATATATATATATATATATATATATATATATATGCCAAATGAAGGGCACAGGGGAAAAACAATCAAAGTCACAAAATCTTTTTTCTTCTTCTTTTTCTCCTTCTCCTTCTAAGCTGAGAATATTGTTCGTTTTTCCCCTGTGCCCTTCAAATTTGAACGTATTTTGTTCACTAGATTTTCAATTGTGATGATTATGAATGAGTGAGTGAGTGAGTGAGTAGAATATGATGATGAATGGATTAGATAATGAGCATCGTACCTACGCACTTTCCTCTTACATATCCCAGTAAATATAATATCATGGTTGGTTGAAATAGCAAAGTTTCTCCCGTTTAAAGGTCAGAAGGTCACCATCGTGACTAATTAAAAACAGAGAACCGAGAGAAGTTCTGATAATATAAAATTGAACACGCAACGAACTAGAACTATCAAAACTGCGTACAAAATGAGTAGGAGTAGTAAAAGAGAAGTTAAAAAAGTTATGTTAGTGTTGTAGGTTGAGATTTTAGAACACGGCTAAACATGAATTTTTCAACCATCCTCAAATTTAAAATTTTTTGGAATGTTGAGATAGTTCACCTGGAATAAATAGATAGACTGAATGAATTATGAAATGGAGATAGATGATAATAAAAGTGGATTCTGCAACTGAATATGAAAATAACAGAGAGGAATAACATGATTATGAATAGAGTAACATCTCCAAATCAATCATGTATGGCTTTATACTTTTACATGATGCTGCGTAGTATTTAAATTTTAGTTTACTGAAGATGGAAAATAATTTTAATAACTGAAACTGGTTTCTCTACGCTTTTCGAAAAAGTAAGTGGTTTAGACAAATAAAAATAATTTGTTTTAACATCATCTGTTAAATTTCATCATGGCAATTTGTAAAAAGCTATTTCAATAGTTGGTGCGTACTTTTTTATTATTTGTTTTCTGTTAGTCGATCTGTTATTAATTATGAATTAATTCTGTAAGTCGATCTATTAATTATGAATGAATTTACACACACCACATCACCTAAATTACTACACAAGAAGTAACACTTCTGTGTGGATTGTTGTAATTTATAGAGTTGAATCGACTTTTTGCATCGTTAATTATTTATAGAGTTGTGATCGTGCCACTTCCAGGCTACTGAGAGAAATTCATTTTAATAGCTGTCACAATGCCAATCGATGTTACAGTCTAAGACGAATCTTATATTGAAGTTAGAATTCTTGATTCCTCTCAATTTGCGACGTTAAGAATTCAAGTGGTGCGACCGAGTTCACCACAGAGCATCGAAGTTGAGATGTTACCTAGATGCTTGAAGACTTGATTCATGAACAAACAAAAAAGACGCATTTTAAATCCTGCTCAGAGACAATTCACTTCAACGTGGAAAACGCTTTTAAGCTATAAATATTTTGGCGCCCCAAGCACAACGAACCACCTTACCTGTCAAGTATCTGTGTGCTCGCTTTTAAATCCCGAATCAGATGTACCGTCTTTTCGGCTAGTAAAAATTCTCGCTGCCAGATTTCTCGGGTGAAGATTGAACGTAAGGTAAGGCATTAAGACAGAACGTGACACAAATACAAGGGACCCTATAATTTTGCGAAAGGGCGGGAAATGTGCATCGAAGAAGGTAAATTATTTTTCCCACGACTTGAAACTTTTACATTGCCCTAGTATTGCTTGAATTCGAGGAGCAATATGCTGAGGCCTACTCACCCCATTGCCATACACTCCCTCCTATCGCCGAAACCCTGATCCATCCAGCAGGCGACCTCTTTCGTGTTTATTTTTCCTTTCCTCACCACCATTTTGTTTTTGCTCGAATATTGTTTTTCGAG
This sequence comes from Nilaparvata lugens, assembly GCF_014356525.2. Lineage (NCBI taxonomy): Eukaryota > Metazoa > Arthropoda > Insecta > Hemiptera > Delphacidae > Nilaparvata > Nilaparvata lugens. The sequence continues at coordinate 22,986,334 of NC_052518.1, read as the reverse complement.
TTTATTTTCCCCTTTTCCCCAGCATTTTGTTTTTGCTGGAATATTGTTTGCATCATGGTAGCTTGCAGACGTTTGATAAATTCATATTGTAGTTTCTGAGGAACTTCACTGTATCTGTATTACTCCATCTCTCGTGTTTCATTTCTTGCCTGTTTAAGTGTATCTGAGAATATATTATGAACAGAATACCACGTCGGAATAAATGTGGGTTTGAATGGAGTGAAGTGCACGGATATTTGAGAATGTGATATTCACGAACAAGTGATGGCTTTAGCCTAGGTGTTATTATAAATTCAAGCGAAATCTTTACAACTGGTTTGCACAAACTATTTGCATATAAACTTATCAAACAGCTTCATATTTGTGATTAGTTTCCCATTTCTAAATCATTTTCCAACGTTTATAAGATTCAAATCAGTGATGAATTTCCTATTTAGGTCGAACCAGCACTATTCGTTGTTAAAATAAAGTTTGTTTTCGTTGTTTTTTTTTGGTTGAAAACTAGTTACGGTTGCAAACGATTGTCGATTGTAGTTTTGGAAACTGTTGATGTGATGGTAGATTGAATTTAATTTTGCATCTGGGGCAGAAGACCTTTCTCAATGCGAAGTGTCATTGAAATTACCAAGTTCTTGCAGCTGTTACACTATTTCACTGTCCGAGGTGTTTAAACTAACTTGAAGATAAACAAGGTGATCCAAAAATTTACAATACCATGGACTAAGTTTGAATTGACTTAGCTTGCTGCTCTGTTGACTGAATGTATAATTTGATTCAAATGCTCGGAACAACTATGGATGATGATGATGATTATGATGATGGTGATTATGATTATGATTATGAAGATGATTGTGATGGAGACGTTGGTGATTATAGCTAATAAATCTGATGAGGATCATCATATCTAATAATATGATGATGATGGTAATGTGCGAAGAAGAAAAAGGAGCAATCACAGAATGAGAAAGCTGATTAGAACAGAAAAAGAAGAAGAGAAAGGAAAAGCAGGAGAAATAGACGAATGTGAGACTAAATAAGCAGGAGGTGAGAGAAAGCAGAAGAAGAAGAAGCCGGTGAGCGTAGAATGAGTTACAGTAGTAAAATGAGAAGAAGAGAGACATATACAAATCAAGCAGAAGCATCTGGAAGAAAAGTAAGATAAGGGATAGGGAAGAAAGTTCAGAAGAGGGAGGAGAGAAAAGATGGGCAACAATAAAGGCAGGGATGAAGTAATGGGAGAAGATGGGAAAGCTTGCAAAGAAGAAAAGGGGAAATAGGATAAAGAGAAAAGAGAATGATGGAGAAGGAATGAGAAAGAAATGTATGATGAAGGAAAGAAAAGATGCTGAAGTAGGAGAATAGAATAGAATGACTTTTTCAGTGGTGAAGTTTGGACAGTGATGTCCACTCCACCACTCAAATACGATGAAGAAGATGATGAAGAAGAAGAAGAAGAAGAAGAAGAAGAAGAAGAAGAAGGAAGAAGAAGAAGAAGAAGAAGGAAGAAGAAGAAGAAGAAGAAAAAGAAGAAGAAGAAGATTGAAATATGACGATGATGATCTTAACAATATAGATATTATCCAAAAAATATGTTATACTAGCAGGTAACCCGTGCTCCACAAGGGTCTATTTTGAAACTTTACAAATTGAAAACTTGACTGAATGAAATATTGGAAAATTGAAAATAGGCCTTAAACTATCCTCGGGTAATAAAGAATCTCTGTGCGAAATATCAAGTCAATCAGTCCAGTAGTTTATATGTGATGATGCGTCAACCATAATTTTTCTATCCCGTACTTGTATAAGCCAGTTCTTTACATTATTATAGTAGGCTAAAAATGATGGATAGATGGATGATTTATCGGTATCCTCGAATTATAATAACTTTTAAACGGTTTGAGAAATCGATGTGCGTTTTCACCATTCATTTTCTTTTGAAATTCTGTATCTTAGTCATGTATTATATCACTACCTTCCAATTTAAAAAATGAAGTTGAATTTAAAATGGCGAGATGGTGAGCCAAAATTTTGATGCGACAGAAAATCAGTTATTTTTATTCGAATAGGATCCCCAATCATGCCTATCATCTAATCTCATTTCTTAGAAATGTTCAGCTGTTTCTAATACAACATTTGGAAGCATGACAAATTGAAAACTTGACGTAATGAAATCTTGAAGAATTTAAAATAGGCCGCCTATGACCATTCTCGGTTAATCAAGAATCTATATTCAAAATTTCAAATTAATCAGTTGAGTAGTTCAGACGTGATGATGCGTCGAACATAATTTTCCTATTCCTTATGTATAAGCTAGTTATTATAGTATAGATAACAGAAGACGACATAAAACTTGAAAACCTCACAGTATCATATTGATTTTTTTCAATACATCAATTCTAGTATCGATTAGATCCTCCTCAATTTGAATCAGGCAGCCTTTTGTTTCCCCAATTCCAAACAAAATACCTACAATATTCGTTTTACTCCGAATTTTGTGTCTGTTAGTACATTATAACTGAAGAATATAAATTATTACTAATTTTATTGTGATCTATTCGTTTTCTATTCGTTTTACTCCGAATTTTGTATCTGATAGTACATTATAACTGAAGAATATAAATTATTACTAATTTTATTGTGATCTATTCATGTTTTTCTTATGAACTTCAATGATACAACATGAAATCCATGTTCATTTTTACTGGTGACAAAATTTCATATTAAATAATTATTTCATGAAATCCAAGTTCAATTATAATGAAAACAAATTCCTTCAAAAAATAATTTATAATAATACGTTTCGCGGAAAAAAATTAAGAACAAAAAAATGTTGGAAAAATCGGGACTCGAACCGAGAAACCCTCGCTCTGATAGCGAGTGCTCTACCATTACGCTACAGAATCCTCTCAAAAATGTGCTCCAAATACACATAGCAACGTTATAAACTCCTTATAAATAACATTTCAGGCCTACAACAACGTATGGCATTTGGAACTTCATGTAGCATGAATGAAGTTTGAACATTAATTCTGAAAAGTATAGAAGGAAAATTGAAATTTGGGCTTCGAGGTGCACGTGATTGATATTTTTAGAATCTATGTGCAAAATTTGGAGATCTAAATCATTCCCTTTTTTCCGGTATGCAATCTGTAAGCTGTCATAATTTTGATGCGAGCAAACACAAACCTACTCTCTCTTATTATATAGATGGTCTACGTATGATCCACATCATGGGTCATTGTAGTTATGATGATGATGAAAATTTGGTCTACTTCATGGTAGAGCTAGGCCCTACGTATGTTCTGAATTCTGCATCATGGACGACAATGACGATGATGTTAATAATGGTGAGAAGATGATGAAGATGACGCTGATGAAAATATGGTCTACATCACAGGTGGATACAAACTACATATGTTCTACATTTTGGACCACGATGATGATGATGATGATGATGATAATTGTGATGAAGATGATGATGATGATGATGACTCTCTCACCTCAGCAGCAAGGAGTAAGCAGGCAAGTGGCGAATCAATATAACCGTAGTAAGCCGAAACTTGTCTCTCCCCCTCCAACCAGGACTATCAACCTCACCCCCAGCCCTCAGGTCCAAGTTTAGCGTACTTCCGAACCGCTAGCGGGCTCGGTCTGTTACGTGCAACCTTGATCAAGTTGAAGCCGCGTTTCTTGTCTGTATCTGCCGAGCTAACAAGCTAAGCTGACAGTCACAAGTTTTTGCTCTGTTTGAGTTTCAATTCACATGAAAAAGACTCCCTGTTGCCGGGATGGTCTACATATATCACACGCATGATGAGCCCCTTCCAACGCGCTAGAAGTTCCCAACTTCCCCATTATGCGAAAATAAAGTCCTCGTTCTGGGAGGATATCTTTCCCAACGTGTTATAAGGACGCAATTTTCCTGCCACATTCTTCTAGGCTGTTATGGAGCAGGTATGAACAGAGAGCATATAATACAGTATACATAATATAACAAGCTATTTTTGTGGTTACTGAAAAATCCAAGCAGCATATTTTCAAACTATTGCTGCTTCATCATCATCATTATCTTCATTCTCATCTTATTCTTCTTCATTTTCATTAACTTCTTCTTTTTCTTTTTTCTTCTCTTTCATCTCATCCTTCTTTTTTTGCTTTTGCACGTTTTTATTCTGTCCATACTCTTCCTCTATATAGTCCTTCTTTCTATTCATATACTCCTCAAAACTCATCTATAATTAGATTTAAGTAAATTCATCTATAATTTTGCTGTATTGTAAGCTATTGTATATAAGTGTATAAGCCAGTATATATTGTAATCTACATAAATAAATTACTCAGTCAATCAACCTCATCTGCAAAAAAAAAAATAATAAAAATTAAAAAAAACGGTGTAAATGCGAACAATACTAAACTTCTGTTATTCGTAGTTAAAATATAATTATGTTAGGTATGTTGTCTTTTCATTTTATTTTTTGTTCTTTTGAACTTCCCTGAATGAATACTCTGTAGTCTATTCTGGTTTTATCAACATTTTTGTGTGATTTATAGGACTCATGCTTGTGTAAAGTCCTAAATTGATATTATATAAATTTTTATGCATTCTTTGTAGTTCCCAGTGAAGGTGATGTGCTAGATATCCATTATAAATATTTTGAATAGGACTTGAAATAAGCACTTACTCATTTGGAACAAGCACTCCTTTGTTACATTCAGTTACACATTTACAAGAGAAGTTCAAAGCTGGAATGGAAAAAATGAATTTAATTTTAAAAAGTTTTATTGATTGATTATATAACTCAGATTCGAGAAACTAGTTGCCGGATTCAGCAATGTCTAGTAGATTTAATAGTGATCATGTAACATCAAAATATGGTATTAGTGGAGCCATATGATTGGTAGTTGGTTAACATTTTAAGGTAGAAGATTCTCATTGGCGGCGACAAGACATATTGGTCGTGAATGAGTGAGTATGTATGCTCAAGATTCATTCATTCTATAGTATTAAAAATAAATAGCGAATCAATGCTCTGCCCAGATATCAAATAAAACTTTCAAGCCAAACCATACTCTAAAGCTGAAGCCAATATACATGCACAGAATTTCAATTGATAATCTACTTTAAGGTGCCAAAAGAAATTTAAAATTTTCAATCTATTCTGAAAACCAAATTATTTCATCCATTGAACTCTGTTTAATGAACAAAACTCTATCCCCGGAGGATAAGATACTAGAGATATTAGAGTTTGGCATTTCAACAGTAACGTACATTTCAACAGATACGTCAAACAGTTAGCTCTGATAATAGAAACACATAATTCATAATGAGATTAAATTTGTGAAGCAATATTCCAATTAATTTTTTGTAATAATGAAATTAATTTTTTGTACTTTTGTGGTGATTCAAATATGAAAATATTTCCCAGAAATGTCAATTTTCAGAGCTGTGATTCTCAGAACTCCCAATTAAAATTTGAATTTTAGTCTGTTCAATATAACAATAATTTACTGATGAGGAAATACAAAAAGCTAAAATGAATAGAAATTCATCTATAGATTCATCATAAATGTGTATCATGCAGTCGATAGTCGTCTGCAGTAGATAGTAATCCGTGGAATTTTGTTTATTGAGTTTTGGAGCTTCAACGGCTAGTAAACAAGAGAGTAGCTGTTTTCATCTCCGTTAATGAAAAGGGACTTCTATATAATTTCATCAGTTGTTTATATTGAATACTGATAGGAACTCATTTTCGAATCGAGCCAAAACATTCTAAGCAATATTGATAATAAACTGTCAGCTGCAGCAATATGATTACAGAGGTTTTGGCCCGCATATTTTATTTTATAATTTTTCATGGATTAAGCCCACATAAAAACCTCTACGTTTGTGCGTGAGAGGGATAATAATAATAATAATAATAATAATAATATAATAATAATAATAATAATAATAATAATAATATAATAATAATAATTTTTTTTTATTCAGATTTCTCTCACATACATGAAGTGAGAATCTATTAAAATTTTCTTATTATATTTTTGTGGCTGCCCCATGAAGCTAATTTTAGCTTATATTGAGGCATTGTACATACTCAGAGATATTTTTCAAAGATTTGAATTTATGGATGGAAATGTTTCAGGAAATACAAATTTGTAGATGTGTTTATTCCGTGGTAATAATGTAAGAGTGATATTTTTATCTATTGAATTGTGGAGTAGTAATTTTTAATTTCTTTTTTCACTTGTCTGTAAGTGTCTAGATGTTGTAGATGATTCGGTAGACTATTGAGAATGGATGGTACAAAATATTCTGGTACAGCTTTTCCTATTTCAGTGAAGTATTCTGGTGTTCTATATTGTGTGTATATCTGTGTGTATATATTGTGTTGTATCTGTTTTCATTGGTACGTCGATAAGCATTTTCAAAATAGTATTTCAGCAGTATTATATAATTGTACAGGTTTCTGAATGAGAGCAGTTTTAAAGTGTTTGTATCCACTCCTTGGAAAAATATTCTTTTGATTCTGTTGATTAGCTGACTTACTGGGTTCAATATATAATTGGGTGCATGTCTAAAGACAGTTATACCATATCGTATTTGAGATTCAACCAAGCTGAAGTAGACTGTTCGTTTTGCTTTCAGAGGCAGTAATTCTCTCATTTGGTAACACCTATGTGCTATGTACCTCAGTTTTTTTGCTAGTATCTGGGAATGGGTGTGCCACTTCATGTTTGAGTCAAAATTCAGTCCAAGATATTTTACTGTATCTGAGTGTTTAATTTTCTTACAGTTGCATGGATTGAAAGTGGTGAAGCATTTATAGCTATGACTTTTAACTCTATTGTTTGGGTCAAGGATGTTTATACTCATTTTTGGGTTTTTAAATACTATTGTTTTTGTCTTTGTACTGTTTATATGTATATAGTTGTTGTGGAAGTATTTTGTTATTGTGTTCAAATCTTTTTGTAAATTTTCAGCTGCAGTTGTTAAACTTTTACTTGCAAATAGCATAATGGTATCATCCGCATAGTTGTATACTTCTCCCTTGAAGTTGCAGTTTTTAAGATCACTTATATATAAGTTGAAGAGTAGTGGTGATAGAGGGGAACCCTGAATGACTCCAAATGTTTGAGATTTTGGTTTACCAATATTGTTTCCAATTTTCACCATTGTTTCTCTGTCACTGAAATAATTCTTCAATAACTCTAGATCCATTCCCAATACTCCCATCTTGCTCAACTTTTCTATCAGTATTTCATGCTGGATAGTATCAAATGCCTTGCTCAGATCCAGTAGTACTGCAAGGGTTGTTACTCTTTTATCTATATTCTTATTTATTTTGTATGATACTTTTTCTAGCAGTTGTGTTGTAGATTTGCCGGGTACAAAGCCATATTGGTTTTCATTCAGCAGATTGTTTTGTGTTGAATAGTTGAGTAGGTCTTCGTGCATAATAAACTCCAGTATTTTCATTATAATGGAGATCGCACCTATGGGTCTGTAGTTTTGTATATCTTTTTTCTGTCCATTTTTATAGATAGGTTTGAGGATCGTTGTCTTCATTTTTGATGGAATTTTTCCTGTTTTTATTATGGTGTTGTATAAGTGTAGTAGGATTTCTTTCAAGTTTTCAAAGTGATCTTTTATATGTTTTGGTTTAATATTGTCTATGCCGGGTGATGCTGTTGTATTCAGTTTTTTTACCATTCTTTGTAATTTATCCATGTTTATTGTTTTGACTATTGCTGTGTATGGTTCAGTTGTATGGTTTTCATCAGTTTCTGAAATTGATACATCAAGGATATCTGTTGATATGTTTTTATTCATTTCTTCTATTTTATTTTTGAAGTGTTCATTAAAGTCTTCACATAATTTTTCAAGTTCTTCTTCTTCTCTGACTTTAAAGTTCCCGACTATTGTTGACTGTATTGATTTTTGCTTTACATTTAGAATTTCATTAACAGTATTCCATGTCTTTTTAGCATCTCCTATGTAGTTGTTTATTTTATTGTAATAATATTTTCTTTTCTCTTTCCTTATCATATCGGTTAGCTTATTTCTATGTCTTCTGTATTCGTCTTTCAGATCATTATTATTAGGTTGTCTTTTCAATTTGCTCCATAATTTGTCTTTCAAGTTGATATGGTTTTTTATTATCTCTGTAATCCATGATTGTTTGTGTTTATTACTTTTTCTGTTGACTGTTATTGTTGCTTTTTCATAAATATTATTGAATTTGTTGACTATAGACTCATATATTTTTGTTGGGTTGTTTGATGTTAAGTGGTCGTTCCAGTTTGTATTATGTATCATACTTCCTACTATTCGGTCAGAAATTATTTTTTTCTCATCTATTCTTGCCTCTTATTTATTATTTTGAATGTTAAATTCCACCATGTAGTGATCTGCTATCTTTGATTTAATGACTATAGTTTCTATATCAGTTGGGCTCATTCTTGTATTGATATGATCTATGCATGTTGATGTTATGTGATCACCATATAGTTCTTCTCTGGTTGGATCGTTTATTCCAGTTTGTATTCCTGCTGTATACAGTATGTTTAGATAGTTTTGTGCTTGTACAGTGATATTTTGCTCCTGTATATCAATATTCATATCTCCCAGGATAACAAGATTTTTTTTATCTTTAATATGTTGATTGTTTAGCCATTCTTCTAGTTCTGTGTTAAATTGGGATACACTATTAGATGGTGGTCTATAGAATACGGCAATCAAATATTGTTTTTCATTAATTGTCATTTCAAATAATATGGACTCACTAACTGTAAAGCTATGAGGTATGGAATTGATGCTCAACTCTTTTCTGTAATAGACTAATATACCACCACCCGCTCTCGTCTCTCTACTATAATTGAGATAGTCAAAATCTGGGATATTAAAGGACTCTATCTCATCTTCTTTTGTGTTTGTTTCAATTAGGACAAGTATTTTTATTCTATCCAATACTCCGCTCAAGGTTGCCATTAGAGTATTCCAGTGCTTCTTAATACTTCTAATATTCAGCATAATACATTCAAATGATTTTTTATCGGGTATTGAGTTTTTGAAGTCTTGAATAGAATTGTAGGTTTTTGTGTGTATTTGTTCGATATCAAACTGTTCCATCTTTATTGATGAGCTGAACAAGCTTTGAATATTCTAGTCAATGTGGGTTGTAAGAGGATGTATGATGTATGCAGGTTTATGTTATAATCTAATCTGAATTTTGGTTTGAAGAAATTAGTTTTGATTATGGGCTTTTGTGTGTGCCGATGTGAATAAAATATTTTCAATCTAATATTTTTAAATTTATAATCAAATTATTCGTGAATTTCAGGTTATGAAGTATGCCATTCTATTTATTTTTTCAATTTTTGATTTCAATAGACTAACAAGTGAAAAATAAAGGTGTGATACCGTCTTTCCATTTTGTTGTGATTTATTAAGTCTGCGTTATCTGTTATGATACTGATAGATAGTGCTTATCTCTATGGACCTTCTGTTCAATTTATTGAATGTTTCTGTCAGTTCGACTGAAGTAGGCCTAGTATTAAGTTGAGATCATAACCAGATGGAATATTATTGCTTGTGGAATGGTGTGCTTCTTATTTACTTCTCATTTTATTGCTTTTGATCACTCATTATTTGTTTGTTGGAGTTCGAAACAGCTTGGTGATTATAACTATGTGGAATTTATGAGTTTATCATTTCAATTTTTAATAATAATAATAATAATAATAATAATAATAATAATAATAATATAATAATAATAATAATAATAATAATAATAATATAATAATAATAATACGGTAATAATAATAATAATAATAATAATAATATATTTATTACCCTAATGGTTTACAATAAACATTAGTCATTGTCACAATTATACAAAATAATACAAAATAATCTGAAATAATAATAAATAGTTTGAAGTGGATTGAACCCATGCATATCCAAATCCATGTATTGTGTGAATAAATGAACCATAAAGCATATATTTTTCGACTATTACCAGATATACCAGTTCTTTAAAAATGTCTATGTGGACATGGTTATAACGTTATGTTTTGAGTTTATGGGTAGGTACAGCACAAAAAAATGTAAATATAAGTTGGATCATTTACTAGTTGTTATTTCGCACACGACGAGTCAAAGCATAGTGGAGCGGTGACGGTAGAGTGTATAAGAGAAGGTAGCTGAGAGTGTTTAGAATAATGCATTTATTCGAAAGTGTCAGAACATAGGTATCGGAGCGGCGAAGGTAGGGTAGCAGGTAGAAGGAAGAGAAGACATTTAGATACACGCATTATTTGAAACATCATCAGCTACTTCTCTGATACACTCCACCTTCATCGCTACAATATGCTTTGGCACCTTGTTGTGCGATAACTATCATATTCCCAACACTTGCTTTCCAAACTTGTAACATCTATAAATCTGAAGAATATTGGATAGACGACAAAATGCTATTATCCATATCACTAGTTACAATTAGGTATTGAAGTTATTGTTTGTTACATTGACAGTAATAGTGACTAGTATATACTGTAACTAATTGTTTTTTACTACCTGAATTTGCTGTTGATGATCATTTACAGAATTTCAGCCTTAATCAATGAGTGTAAAGAAAGTTAATGTAGTGCTTGAGTGCTCTAGTAAAATCCAATAGAGATTGTAGATAGAGACAGTATCTCTTGATCAAATAGAGAGCATATCGTTTCCGTGTAACACTTTCAGATTGTGAATTTTGAATATTTTACGCCAACAAAGGGGACCCAGGAAGTTCAAAACTTTCTGTTGGAGTTACCGATATCGGATAATTGAATTGGCATTTGACAGATTGGATTAGAGGGAAGAGTAGTGTGGTAAAGGAGAAGTAGGAAGAGGATGAAGAAGAGGGGAAGAGAAGGAGAATAGACAGTGAGCGGGAGGAGAAGAGGTAAATGTAAGAGAGAAAGAGAGGGATAGAGAGTGTGAGTGAGAGAAAGAAAGCAGACGAAGATGAAAAGGTTAGGACGAGAATGTGAGGGAAGAGACATGAATAGACGGGGGATGCAGCAATGAACAGACGAATATACAATATAGAGGAGAAGAGAACAGGGTGATGAGAAAAGGAAAATTACAGACAAATCGGATGATGAAGAAGAAGAATGGGAAACGAGAACAGTAAAAAAAAGATGGGGGATAAGATGAATAAGGAAAGGAAGATAGAGAAAAAAGAACAAACGGGAAGGAAGAGAAAGAGAACAGTAGAGGATAGAGAAAGGAAAGGAGGTGTACGAGTCCACGAAGAAGAAGAAGAAGAAGATGACGATGATGATGATGATGATGATGATGATGATGATGAAGAAAAAGAAGAAAAAGAAGAAAAAGGAGAAGAAGAACAAGAAGAAGAAGAAGAAGAAGAAGAAGAAGAAGAAGAAGAAAAAGATGAGGAAGAAGATGAAGAAAAAGGAGGAATCTGAGAAATTATAATATAAGGATAATTAGAAGGAATATAAGGAGTAGGAGAAGAGGTAGGAGGAGAAGAGGTAGGAGGAGAAGAAGGAGCAAAATGAGAGGCAATGGAGAGGGATGATGGCAGATGATGTGATTGCTCAATTCCAATAGCGAATAAGTTGATGATTCGATCTAATCTAAGCGAGATGGCGAAGAGAAGTGGTGGACTTGACGTCCAACAAATTACAGCTCACGTATCGCCGAGGCGGGCTGAAACTTTTCAAAATGGAAAAGTTGCAAAGTTATCCCTTCACCCCTCATGGTCCAACTCGAGTTAAAGCGGTCACCCTTTGCTTGTGGCCGGACCGAGTGGGACTTGTTGCTCCAACTTGTTGCGTTGCACAGCCCTGAATGGCACTGCAAGCTAATTGCCTTGTCCTTGTTAACTAACACTTTCTGCCTGCGATCAATCTTTACGACTCATGTCTTTGTGACAGTTCCGCTTTCTGATTGTGACTCATTGACTAATGATTATGTCGCCAAAGTTAGATCTATCACCCAATTCTGTTAAGTTCAGTCAAAACTTTAATTACAACTCTGGGGAGAAAATATTTATAAAGTCGCTAAAGCTTCAATTGCCACCGAATTATGTTCATTATCTTCAGCTACAATCTAGATTACAAATTAAAAGAGAAAATAGCAATAACGTCTCCAAACTTAAACTAACACTAATTTACTTTGAGCATTCTCAGTTTCAATGAAAAATAACAACTCAAGAAAGAGAATAGTAATAAAGTCTCTTAACTCGCAGCTAACACCGAATTACTTTGATTATTTTCAGTTTCAATGTGAATTACAACTTTGGAGGGAAAATAGATGTAATTTTCACTCTTTAAGAAGATAGATAGATCTATAGATATATTATACCTCGATCCAGGAAACATCTATAGATGCATCAGATCACGTCCAAAGATTAGAACACATACATAATAGAGTAAAAGTCAATAAGTTATTATGCCTATATGGTTCTAATAATTGTAAAGTATTGCAGGTCTATGCTGAATTCAGGCAGGTGGAAATTCTTCAACATCATAGAAAGGTTTAAGAAGAGCCACGTGTGTAGAGTTCTCGGAACTCTATGGTTCCCATGTCTCTAAATTTGTTGAATAAGCGTCTACACATTATCAGATGCCTCTCCATACGGGCAAAAGGAATGTTGATGTCATGCCTATGTCGAGTATTGATCCCATGAACGTTAGATCTACATTGGAGCGTTTCCCTTATGAGTGTAGACAAGACTACTGAATTTGAAGAGATTCACTACCGTAAAAATGCCAAGCTCAACAAAACGCCGCTTACAGTGGGGCTATTCTATCAGCTCTACTCATTAATCTGATTGCTCTTTTCTACATAATCAATACCTCTCCAATCTTGGTTTTACCTCAGAATTACCTCAAAACACCAGAAAATACCCCAAAACTGACTGGAACAGAGCAAAGTATGAAGATTTCACATACTCAAAAGGAACACATGACATCAAACGCAGCAAGAGGAAGTTCAATCGTGTCAACTTGTTCAAAACTATATCAATATGAGGAGCCTACGACAAATCCGTATACACAGTCAATTCCAGAAATTTGGCCTTATTAGAAATCAAGCGGTCGCCCAGCATATATGGTCTTAAACTGAAGACGACTGACTGTGTCTTGGCTTGGTTTAATAGAAAATCATTCGCTGCAAACCAATCAGACACTGTTTCATTGCATTGGCCCCAAAGATGGCCCCTTCACCAACCATCAGAATATCGGTCAGTATCTATTAGAGTAGTGCCATCCGCATAAATATATGTTTCGGCATCCACATTATAAGGAAAGTCATCTTCAGCTATCAAAAAATCAGGGGCCCAAGAATGGAACCCTAAGAAACTCCACATTTAACACTCACTGTAGGTGACCATTTACCATGAATCTCAACCGTCTGCTTCATGTTACACAGGTGGGAGCAAATCAAGTTCAGAGCTGTACTCTGGATGCCACAGAAATTCAGTTTTTCAATTAGTATTTTGTGACTGACACAATCAAATGCCCAACTCAAGGTACAAAAGGTACCCCAGGCAAAACTTCTCTTCTCAAATTCATAGAGTACGTATGTCCGTGACAAGAGCATCAATCGCATTGGTTGTTGATCTCCCCCTACAAAAACCAAATTGGGAGCCTGTGAAGGTGCCCTTGCTCTTCAAGAAAGAACTCAGCTTCTCTGAAATAATACACTCAAAAACTTCAGCCAAGACAGTGATAAGTGATATTGGCCGGTAGTCTGCCGGATCCTTTCTGTTCCCCTTCTTGAAAATTGGACACTCTCGGGCAATGTTAAGAAAATCAGGAAATACTCCTTTCCTGAAGCAGGCATTAATGCAGACTGCCAAAGGCTTAGCAACCTATTCAGCAATTTCCTCCATGAGAGAGTTGGAGAAATCATATAAGTCCCTAGATCTTGATGTTTTTGGATTCCTTATCACTCTAACCCATCCTCAGGAGTGATGAGCTTCCAATTAAAGCTCACATTGGAGACAGGACATTCACTCAAAAACTTCCCAAAAGAGACATAAGTCTGCCTGATCCTCCTTCTTATTTTCCCCACACATTGTGCAAAGAACTGTGCGAAGGTATCTGGATGACTAGGAGTTATGTTTTTACTTTTTCCAGGTCTCAGTTTGTTTATGATTGACCAGGCTGCTCTGCATTTATTACGCCGGTTACAGAGCTCGACCGACCGTCAGTGCGTATGTACCATCCTGACCGTACGCATCGATGAATCAGTTTTACACATTCAGAGCTCGACCGACCGTCAGTGCGTATGCACCATCCTGACCATACATCAGTTTTTCTGACTCACGAAATGGACGCCTTTACAGATTGTTTAATTGCAGCTTATTATCTTCGTAAACGAAAGATTAAAAGACGTAGATATCAAGTTCACCCGATGGTCGCCCAAAGAGCATTTCAAAGGGAATTTAGTACCATTATATACATCATTGCTTGGGGTGAAGATAAATTTTTCAACTACCTCAGAATCTCCATCAGAAATTTTGATGAGTTATTTCGAGCTTGTATCACCATTGGGAATACTTGCAGTCACTTTAAGCTACGGATCAAATAAATATATATAATATTAATAATATATGATTTTTTCAATAAAGAATTTAGAAATGGTTGAAGAAATTTATAGAAAAACTCTGAATTCAAATATGACACTATTAACTGAATTCATTCATTATGTTATTCAATATCAGATGATTGTCGGGCAGAGGTGTCAGCACATTGGTTATGTTGCGATCGGGCTACTGATAAGTACAGCTCTGAAAGATTCTATTTGTTTCAATATCGCGTCAGTCGACCAATGGAACGGATGCGCACGAGCTCGACCGATGGTATTCGTACGCTGTATAAAACGCTTGGTCCTGACCGTGCGCGTGCGTGACGTCAGTCCTGCTCTGTACGGATACATGGAATCTCTATGGAAAAGACAAGCACGAGCGTCCCCTGAAGCCCTGGATATCTGAAGGCATCATAAGATCAATAATCACGCGGGACAAAATGCATTCTAGACTCAGAAGAGATCCTAATAACAATATCTTAAAGAATGAATATAAGGCTTATCGTAATGGTTTGAATAAGATCATAAATCATGCAAAGGAAGTCTACTATAAAGGGAAAATTGAAAATTGTAATAACAACAGCATGAAGTTGTGGAAGTGCATAAACGAGGTTATAGGTGAGGCCAGTATCAAGGAAAAGAGTACTGAACTTGATGCTCACTCCCTCAACAATTATTTCACAAATGTGGGTAAACTACAAGCTCAAACTATCAATATCCCTGATAATACTGATGATCGATTTCCTGCAATACAGATCGATAATACGTTTTTTATGAGACCAACGTGCCCAGTTGAAGTTGAGGCAACTATTAAAAATCTAAAGAACAACTGCAGTCCTGGTATTGATGGTCTAGGTAATATTACACTGAAGAAAATAGCCAATTTTATATCTCAACCTCTCGCTTTCATTTTTAATAGATGCTTTGAGGAGGGATATTTTCCCGAGCACCTCAAATCAGCCAAAATAAAACCTCTTTTCAAACAAGGTGACCCGACTAATCCCTGTAATTATAGACCGATTAGTCTTATCAGCAACCTTGCTAAAATAATGGAGAAACTAATAAAGTCAAGAGTTGTTTCTTTCTTGAATCTTAACAAAATAATCAACAAGAACCAATTCGGTTTCCAAAATAGTAAAAGTACATCTGACGCTCTAATAAAATTCATCAATACTTTATCTGATAAAATAAACTCTAATAAGAAAACTATTGCGGTCTTCCTGGATATACGCAAAGCTTTTGATACAATACCTCATAATACTTTGTTCAATAAACTGGAGTCCTATGGTTTCAGAGGAGTCTCGCTTAAATTGTTCAAAAGCTATCTGAGTAATAGAACCCAGTCCCTAACCATAAATGATCAATCTAGTGTAACTAACTTAACTTCTTATGGTCTTCCTCAAGGTACTGTACTTTCTCCCATCCTTTTCATACTCTATGTAAATGACTTTTTAAATTTAAGACTTCTAAACTCAACTGTGATATCCTTTGCAGATGATACTGCAGCTATTTTTCACGGAAATTCATGGAATGAAGTTCATACTATAGCTGAAAATAATATGCTTTTAATTAAGAAGTGGTTAGATAAGAATACCTTAAGTTTAAATATTGAAAAAACTAATTACATTACTTTCTCTGCAAATAGAGTAGGGCAGCCTAACGAGAATCAAGATTTGAGACTCCATTCTCAGTGCAATTTAAACTTGGGTAATTGTGATTGTCCCACCATTAAAAAAGTCAATAATACTAAGTATTTGGGAATTATAATTGATGAAAACCTTAAATGGGATGTTCATATTAAATACATATGTAGAAAAATTAGATATTTATCCTTTAAATTTTACCAAGTTAACAGAATTCTTAATAAGAACCACCTGAAAATGATGTATCATGCTCTAGTCAAGTCAATTCTGCAGTATGGCATAGTTGTTTGGGGAGGCTGTTTCAACTGTCATATTGCTGAATTATTTGTAGCACAAAAACTGATAATTAAAACTATATTAAACAAACCCAGGCTCTATCCAACGGATATGGTTTTTAGTGATTTTGAGGTCATGACTATACGTCAATTATACATAAAAACCGTAATTGAGTACTTAATAAAATATAGATCCGATTTTCCTCTCACAATGAACTCTACTCTTAATTATTATAATCTAAGGGCCACTGCTAACAAATATGTAACCTATAACACTAATATTGAATGTATAAGGAGGCAATTAATTTACATAGGTACTAAAATAATAAACCTCATTCCAAATCACTTTCTCATGGACAATAAGATCAGCGGAAAAATTAAACTGGATATAAAAAACTGGACATACAGTAATTTCTTCTTCCATTTAGATATATGACTCGAGATTTCTGCTCCAGCATTTTTTTTTTTTTCATTAGTTTTTTTCATTTTTCAGTGGACTCGCTTACCTTTATTTTAAGTACCTATTCCTCTGTTTTCTTCCTTCCCCCCATTTCTCCCTTCCTTTTTTCCTCATTACTTCTCTTCTCTTCTTTGCCTGCCTATTACATGGGAAACCATAGTTGGCTAGGTATCTTCCTCTCTTTTTTTCTCTTCTCCAACACACCCAAACACTAAGCCCATGGTTTTTTATATTTGTAACATTTTATTGTGTTTTATTTGTTTCGTAAATCTTTGTAATTTTGTTTTGTCTTGTTTTGTGTGTTTTTAATAAATTGAAAAATTTGAAAAATTAAAATTGAAATTTGATTGACGTACGCACTGACGGTCGGTCGAGCTCTGTAACCGGCCTTAGATGAGTTGTCAATCACTCTGCAGTTATAGTCAAGTTTTGCCACTCTGTACCTCTTCTTCATAACACTTTAGTCACAACCAGACTGATGTATACCGAAGAGCTTAAAAGACTCATAGGCTGATTTTAAATTGTGACGCATTTAAGCAAGCTTCATAGTAAACCTTGAGTTCTTATTTCACTCTGATCTTTGAGTGTCTTCCAGTTCAGTATCTTAAGGCTTTTTGAATGAAACACTTGAAAGTTCAATACGAGGGTAATTTTGTCAACCTGCGATTTGTCATAAATGAAAGATGAATGTATAGAAAAATATAATTTTGCTCATAATTATGATCATTTTACAACGTAATTGACGTAAAGGTTGAGGCATTATTTGTCATACCAGACATTCATCATGTTTTGAGTAGATTATAATACTTACTGAGTAGAGAAATAATAACCTTTCATCTTCACTCTATAATGTTGAGTTGCATAACTTCTCGGTGTAATTAAGTTATCACTGTTTTTTTGAAATTTTTACTTATTTCTATTATTTTTCATGTATTAATGAAACTTTCCTCAAGTCTCTAAATGTGTTTATAAAATTATCTGAACATATATATTTTTAATAATCGTAGTGTGAGCACTAGACATAACTAATGTAAATATTGATTTGACATAGAATATAGATAACTGAATGGACATAATCAAGATGTGAACTCTATTCCATGAGTCAACTCATGAGCAACATTTGAAGTCTTATTCCGTAACTGTAAACTTATAATGAAAATATGAACTCTTATTCCATAACTGTCAAATACTCATATTCAAAATATGAACTCTATCTCAAAACTATAAACTTATAATCAAAAAGATACGAGTTTTTCAAGAATCAAAAATTAAAAGCATAGGGCCTACTTTGAAAAATACTTTTTGATCAGGCGATTTGGCTATTACATAATCAAAATGTGAATTCTATTCCATAATTCAATTCATGAGGATAATTTGAAGACTTATTCTGTAAATGTCAACTCATAATAAAAATGGGAACTCTATTTCATAACTATAAACTCATAATTAAAAACATGATCAAAACGTGAACTTTATTTCTTCATAATGTCAACCCAAAATAAAAAAATCAAAACCATACGAGTTTTTTATGAATCAAAAATTGAAAGCTCACTTTGATTTTGTTTTATTAGGCTAGTGTTAAATATATGAATATATAATAGTATTAATAGTGTTAAGCTTACACGTTGTGGTTGAGAGGCAGGGTGATCTCTTTGGCTTGAGCAGCTCTGGCTCTGGCAAGAATGCTGAGTACTGTGCGCTTAGTTGGAGACATTATGCTTCTCGAGCCTGGGATCAGGGGCCTCTTCCTGCCAGTGCAATTAGTTGCACCTGCAAAATACATCAAACTGTATTAAGAATGCGCGTTATTAGTCATATTATCTCTACAAAAATCACTATCAGTAACATTAATAAAAATATATTCGTATGGCTTTTATTGGTGGGGATTTCAATTTCAATTTTTCAATTTATTAAAAACAAGATAAAACAAAATTACAAAGAATTACGAAACAAATAAAACACAATTGGTTGAGTGTGTTAGAGAAGAGAAAAAAGAGAGGAAGATACCTTTCCTGACGGAAGTTCCACCTCGCCTGAATATATAATTTAAGTCGTCAATGGGCCTTACGACTGCCATACTTCAGTCGGGACCGACAATTTAACGTATCCATACCATAACACGGGAGTGACCTGTTCATCAGTAACGTTAGCAATATGTCGCCTCAAGTTCACGCGACAGTTCAAGATCACCCCCATTCCACTTGTCATCAGCTGATTATATCTCTATTTTTACAGAAACAGTGAGGTACAGCTTACATGTGTTCGTGAGTCGTGGCGTTCAAGTCTGTACGCATCTTAGCAACTTCAAAATATTATATAAAATATACAGAGTGTTTCAGAAGTAGTGTCAAACATTAATTTAGGGTATTGTTCCTGGATGATAGGAGACTACAAATGTGGTATTTGAAGTGTCCAAAACTCAGCGGTTATCTTTAAAGCTGCCATTTTGTTTTTTCACTTAGGAATTTTTAGCTCAAGAACGAAATGTTGTATTGCTCTGAAATTTGTCATGAGTATTTATGCTATGGAGACACAACTTTAAAAAGTCAAATAACACGTTTTCGATGTTCATATTGAAAATGGCGACCATTTCAAATTTCGATGGCGAATTTCACGAGAACCGTTCACGTTACAGAAACTACAGGAAACAAACAAGTTAGCAAATTTTACCAAGATTTCAAGGATACCTTATTTATTAAGATTGGTCAAAGAATAACTTAATTAAAGAAATTAATTATTTTCGTACTGCATGAATGCACAAGACACATAAGATCACTTGTGTTCAATCCTACTTCTCTCTCTTATTTCTCTTTCTATTCCGCCTTTTCCACCCGTTCCTGGCATTACGCAATTTGCGATAAGGTTGAAGAGCAATGGTACAATTGTATTTTGCTATTCTACGACTCAGTGCACGATCAGACGTTCTACTGTGCGGCTGAGCGCCATGCCGGCTCCGTGAGCCAGCTCGAGACCCGTGCTGTCTCTATTCTTCTTCAACGAGACCGTGCCGTCTACGTGGAGACCCTTGCTGTCTCAAAAGTCCACCGCTGACGACGTTATTGTGCCATGAAAATCCCTCGCTGGACAGGAAAGTAAGTGCCATATTTCCTTCCCTGCACCTACTATTTTTCTAGCAAACTTATCACCGAAATCTGTTGGTTTTTTTATATTCTTCAATATTTAACAACCTGAAAAACATTGTAAAATCAGGTATGGCCATATGGAGCCATACCGAGTTTCAAAAGGAATTGAAAATTTAATATTGATGTTGAAATGGTGAAAAGTGGTCATGCATGCAGTACGAAATGAATTAATTTCTCTGTTATTCCTTGAACAATCTTAATAAATAAGGTTTCCTTAAAATATTGATAAAATTTGTTTGTTAACTTGTTTGTCTCCTGTAAAGTTTCTATAAAGTGAACGGTTTTCGTGAAATTTGCCAACGAAAATGTGAAATGGCCGCCTTTTTGAATATGAACATCGACATTTCTTTATTTTATTATTTGGAGTTGAGTCTTTATAGCATAAATAATATTCATGCCAAATTCTACAGCAATACAACTACATTTCGATCTTGAAATTCCCAAGTGAAAAATAAAATGGCAGCTTTAAAGATTACAGCTGAGTTTTGGACACTTCAAATATGACATTTTTAGTCTCCTATCATCCAGGAACAATACCCTAAAATGTTCGACACTACTTCTGAAACACCCTGTATATAGCATTATATTAGATATATAATAGTTATAACTAAATAATAGTTATGATTTAGAAATATAATATTATATCAAGATACGATTTCCAAATTAGTTCTCGTTCTAGCTTTACATGTATTCAATAAGAAAATTTGAACATTTCAATTCTTATATCAATTTAAAATCACGAAAATTGTGAATTCCATTATATCAATGCAATTTTTTGCAACACATAGTGCCTTTATTCATGAACAGAAATTCATTTTCCATATGTCAGTGTAGAAAGAATTTAATTTTTCCTAGTGATATTCCTTCCCACTATCATAATTAAAACAAAATTTCACATAATAATAAAAAAATTAACTAATTCAATTTTGCAAATTTGAAAAATAATTTTGAGATATTATTTAAAATTTGAGAAAGCCATTGTCCAGCTACATGATATGCATTCAATGAACTCTTATTCAAGGAAATCCATGATGTGCAAATGCATTAATGGATTATTTCACTTTTTTACACTGATGCTATGGGAAATGAATTCAATATGGCGCCTCCTATTGAACACTCTTAAAGATTGAATGACGTCATGAAAACATTTAATATGACTGACTATAAACTAATTCTACTAACATGAGACATTTTTGCATCACTGATGAAACAAACAAGCTGAAACATCGAAGGTAATATGGGTTAGGTAAAGAGCTAATAACTGAAAAGTAATCATTTCTAAATTTAAATTGGGAGAAAATTCCATTGCCTTATTCAAAAATATACATGATATAATACAACATGATATTAGGCTATAATATATTATATACATAATTGAAATGATCAAAAATAATGATAAAGGCCCTTCCATAAAAAGGTTGAGCTCTGAAAGGGAGCTGGGAGCTTGGCTCTGGGAGGGAATTCTCCAACTTAACTCAATTTTATAATTCAATTTGTTTTTATACGTCAGAGAGTATAGAATATACTCTAGAATAGAGTAGAGAGTATAGAGAATCGAGTATACTGTAGAATGTACTACAAGTTTAGATACCGTATACAAGGAGTTGATCAGTCCAGTAAATCAGACGTGATAAAGCGTCATTCGTGAATTTCTCAACCCGTGCGTGTATAAGCCAGTTCTTTCCTTTATTATATAGATGATAGATAGATGATTTATTATTATATTTGAATGCGGATAACTTTTGAATGGTTTGAGATAACGATGTGCGGTTTCCACCATTCATTCTCTCTTTAAATTCTGTATCGAAATCATGTATCATATGACCATATTCCAATTTAAAAAAATGAATTTGGATTTCCAAGAAGATTCTTTATTGATTGATTCATACAATAAGTACATCAATCATAGGGAGAGAAAAAAAGGTAATTTCTGCTTTTCCTCTCCCAAATTTAGATAACACATCCGAATTAGGTTAAATATTTTTGTTCACTTCACAAAATTTTGAGTCCTTTGAGGACACATAGTCCTCAAGGTTATACATAGTCCGAATTATTGAGTCCTTGATTATATTCACAAAGTAGTTTTTTTAAATTTAGATGCTTCAAAACCAAACAAAAGAGAAATATTTTACTTTGTTGTCACTAAAATAGGAAATATTCACTTATCACAAAATAATTTTAAAGGATCGAAAAACAAACTTAATATTGAGAAATGAAGATGGCGGTTCCAAGATCGAGGACCAAAAATTTGATGCGACAAAAAAGAAGTTATTTTTATTCTAATAGGATCCCCAATCTCTATTATTGAAATGTATTCAATAGTATTTATTAATTTATTTATACATTGATACATACAATATCATTCTCAAAGTTATGAATGATTGGGAAAGGAACAACAGGCTTAAAGCCCAAAAATGCTCCTTTCCCAAATTTAGATAGAAATTGTCCAAAAATAGGTTATGTTTACACTTCATGATTTTTGTCCAATTTCAAATCCAAAATATAATCATATAGGAATTCAGAATTTAGAAAAGTTGAAAATCAATTTAAATAAGAATACTTCACTAGGTCATCACTGATAACTGAAAAACACTGCATCAATAATTGAACATTTTGAAACTTGTAAAGAAACTCAGTATCAGTCTCTCTGTCTGTAGCTTGGATTTGTTTTCATTGATAGAAAAATAAATGAATGAATAAATATATTTTCTCCTCAAAATAACATAAGTAGAAATTAAAGAATATTGTTGGTAATTTTACTCATCACTTTTAAGGAGTGTGATCAGTGTGCAAGATAAATTTAATCAAAAAAGTAAAAAATAGTAAGTTGAATAATGGAGAATGAAAGAGGATAAACTAGTATAACATGAATGGAATTTATAACTTACTATTGGAAATTGGGATGTCCCTCAAAGCAGGATGTTGTGCTGGGGAACTCTGTGCAGGGATGGCTGTCACCACCTGACCTTGTGGACAGGCAGCTCCTGTTGGAGACACACTGCCCGAAGACACAGGCTCCTCTGAGCATTCCTCTGAAGAGGCACAGTCGTTGGCCCCGTTGCTGCCAACTGAATGGCTAGAACTGCACTGGATGCTCGAAGATTTTCCAGTGTTGTTATTGCTGCTGTCATTTGAGGAGCAAGAGTTCATGACATGCATTTCCCACATCTGTTCTTGGCGGATTTCATCGTTGTAGTCCTGTAAACAGGAAAAAATATTCTAATACTATATCGTTCTATCATTAATTATTAAACTAACAGAATCAATTGAATTAACAGAATCTCAGGGCCTTCTCCACAAATATGCAACATTTACGTCCAGTTGTCATGACAATACAACTCATCTACTAAAAATACTCATCATGACATATACTCATCTTCTAAAAATATATAATAAGAGAGACTAGGGATGTGGATTCAATAGTATACACCGTTTATAGTCTATACAAAATTACTTTTGACTTGGTGAGGCATGCGCAGCAGAGAAAGGTAGGTGATGTTGCCGTTCTAAACTGGCCAGCGTTCTCTAATTTCTAGTGAGTGTTCAAGTGCTCATGATATACATACGAAGTTTCCTCCCTGAAAGCACCGAGTCGACTGAGTCTAATCGACAAATTGGCAGCTGCACAAATTGGCTACTCATGACTCTATTCATCACTGTACTTGGCTGATCTCCCTCCATTCATGTGCTCCGCATGTTCCTCCAAGTCAAAAGTAATTTTGTATGGATTATAATTGAATGTTTCCTTCATTAGGCGCACAAACGACATATCTGGCAAATCAGCAATTCATCTAAAAATGCGTGTAAAGGGATCCACTATGATTACAGAAGCTATAGCAGCTGATATATGCTTTTTAGTATATGATATGAGAGAAAAAATTATTAACAACAAAAGATATGTCTCTTCCTTACTACAAAACTTCCTTATTATTGACACTTGGAATGAATCGCTGATTCGCTAGGTATTGCCCGCGCGCCAAATGGTGGGCATATTGAATATTAATGATGAATTTATATGAACATAATCATTTGATGATTAATATGACTTGTGGTTTGTCCATGAGAGTATGCATTTCTCTCAACGTTAGAATGTTGTACTGATCTATGGTGATTTAGTACTTTTTTGTCATAAATGACCCTTTTTGGAATTAGGTCATTCATTTTGAAACACTCTGTACTTTGCAAGTAATAATTCAATGTATTGTTCTAATCAATCTCTCATTCGTGATCAAACATGGATCCTATCTTAATTTATTGTATGTTTGTATTCAGCTGATTCATATGAATTTGGCAAATTGAATTTCAAATGCAGGACTTGGGTTTGTTTGTGGTAGCTTAATATGGAAATTCGCCATTTCGAGGGCGTTCTATATAGGATGAGAGAGAGAGAGAGAGAGAGAGAGAGAGAGAGAGAGAGAGAGAGAGTGAGAGAGTGAGAGAGAGAGAGCGTGAGAGAGATACAGAGAGCGTAGCAGATGCATAATTTTGATGAAACTGTATCGTGTTATCCCCTTTAAGAGGCGGAATTGTGAATTACGTGATCAAACTATTGTAGTGACTTTCAAGAGAAGCATACTATCACGCTCAAAGGAATATGAGCTGTGTTATATTCTAACTGTATATAATTTGTACATCACGTTTAATTGTATTTGTACAAACCCTTATTGATCAATATTTCCCAAGAAAGAGAGATAATGGCTGAAAATTTGAGACTGAACGTGTATTTATGTAACGGTAAATGCATGACAACCCATAAATTTACTTATAATATTAAGAGCGAAACAGTAGAGAACTCACCAATTGAATATAAATAATATTTGGAGGAGCTTATAAGCGACTAATAGGTGAAATTTCTCCTCCTCTTTTTCCTTCTCCTCATCTTGAATTTTATTTTCTTCTTCTCTTCTACTTCTTCTTCATTTCCTTTTCTTCTTATGCCTTACCCTATCTTATTTTCAAATTCCACCTTCGTAAGCTTTTCCTCCATCACCATTTCTTCATCCCTTTCTTTATCGTTGGCTCGTAATTTTTCTTCTCCTTATGCCTTTTCTTCCCTCTAATCTCATCTATCTTTCCATTATTATCTGTTCACCTAATTCTGATTGTATTGTTTGTCTTCTTCTTTTACATTTTACATTCACGTACTTCTCTGCTTTTCCTCATCGCCTCCTTCTTTGGCCTGAAATTTGTAAATTTCTACTGGTTTCCCTTTCTATTCTTTCATTTTCCTCCTTTTTGT
Organism: Nilaparvata lugens; assembly: GCF_014356525.2. Lineage (NCBI taxonomy): Eukaryota > Metazoa > Arthropoda > Insecta > Hemiptera > Delphacidae > Nilaparvata > Nilaparvata lugens. The sequence continues at coordinate 22,960,972 of NC_052518.1, read as the reverse complement.
TCTCATTCACTTTTTAATTCCATAATTTTTCCTTCCTAGTGCATTATCATCATCTTTATAATAAAGATATAATGATATATAATTTAGATATTATGGTCCTCACCAAATGTATTGGTCATCATCATCCAGTTAACACTTCTTCTTTTCCTTGTTGCTCTTCTTCGAAAAAAAAGAAAAAAAAAACTATAATAATTTTGATAATAGACACGCCTGGATATGCCTTGTTACACCTCTGGACTCTGTCATAGGTAGCAGCAGTTGTAAACAAATTCACTTTGGATTCTGCCTCCTCACTCCCGAGCTTCCATAATTTCAGAGTCAATAATACAGAAGTTACTCTTTGAATAGAGTTTTTCTACTGGATTTCTCGTCTTTGTGAAATAATCCAATTATCCGAATCTCATCAAACGGTTGGGTTTTGGTCACACTTACGCCGGAGAAGTAATTTTACTGTATTAGCATAAAATTTACAATAATTCTAAAAAGCTTATATTGCAATTAATTTGCAATTTATGCTTGAAATAATGAATTTGGGAATTCAGATAGATACCAGCTTGATAGTTGAATCAGTCAAGCACCAAAATTCTCTCAGAAAGACAATTTTTTCCCTCAGTATTGTATACTAATGCTTGTTAATGTGATTTGTGCTTTAATTTACAAATAAATTAATTTGGTGAGAATAACACACTGGAAACACATTAATATGGTCACTATTGATGGATGAGAACTATTGCATCAACCAACGCGTCATCCCCAACTCTGCTTTTCATTTGTTTATTTACTTGGAACTTCGAAAATAAACAAACTCCACTTCTCGATGATACAGACCACTTCAACGAAGCAAATCTCCAACTCAACTTTCAATCGATAAAACCGTTCTTGCATTGACTGATTGTTGAAACTGAATCCTCAAAGCAACTTATCTTGTGGAAATGCGTCGAATGCAGGGAAAAAACGCTGAAATCATTTTTGTTTACAATTAGTGTGTGCTTAGAATTGTACCATCTCTATACTTATAAAAGGCTAAGCCCCGACAGACTGAAATCACACCACAGCCCAAACTACTGAGCCTAAAAACTTGAAATTTTGTACGATTGTTTATGGTAGCCTGAAAACATCCACTTAGAAAGGATTTTCAGAAATTTGCCCCCCTGAGGGAGCTGGGGCCCCCCAAAATTTTGTACTTTTTAACCGCTCATTGCACAGCAAAGTAATGAGGAACTTTTTTGTTCAGCTACGAAAAAAAATTAGATCTATGCAGAAAAATTTCGATCAGGAGCAGAGGGGGGTCCAGGAGAGGGCATTTTTCGAAAATTTTGATGTAAAATCACACTACAGCTCAAACTAATTGTCCTACAGACTTGAAACTTTGCACAAATATTCTTCAAACATGCTAGACTCACACTAAGAACGGATTTTGAGATATTTTGCCTCTAAGGGTTTCAAAGGATGAAAAAGGATCCTATTAAGTAAGGTTATGAACATGGTAAGGTGAGTGCCATATGGAAATGAAATAATTTATTTATTGACATGTGATATTCTAACATATGTTGTAATCATTGGAAATAACAAAATAATAATTATGATAGAAAATCAAAAAAGAACATCTGTTCTATTATTGCTTTCTACCTGATTCCACTCAACCTCAATAATATTGTTCTGATAATTGATAAATATGTTTAATAATATTATTATTATTGATATAATAAAAGTAATGTTTTAATAATTAATTATTATCATTATTATAATAATAGTATTGTTTTGGTAATCAATAAATATTTTTATTTTTACAAACTCTGTATAATTTATAATGGTGAATGTGAAACAGCTGCATCAAAGAAATTATTTGAAAAACATATGTTTAGGAAAACCATAGTTTTGAACTTCGTTTTCCTGATGCAATGTATAAGCCTACACGTGGCATTGTATTATTAATTTTTCAGCTAGAACAGTTTTTTGAGACTGCTAAATAAACGTCTACAGTTTTATCAATGCTGTATCGGCAATATGAAAACGCATGCAGTTAATATGTCTTAAAATAAAGGTGTTGATATATACATGATTATTATTCTCTACCATTTTTACTTAATTAACATTTCAAAATTATTCAAGCCTTGATAGAATGATTGACTCACTGTACAGTAAATGAGGGGTATTTTGGCAAGCTGAACAAATAAGTAATGTCCTATGCACCTTTTTGATATTATTTCTTCAAATGAAAAATGAGTTTTGTGGGTTGTCAAAACTCCCCCTGAAAGAGAACTATTCATTTTATCCTATCTTTTAGTAAAATAACAATGATTTCTGCATTGAATAACATCTATCTTGCCAACAAGAATCGAACTCTTTGTGAATTTAGATATGACCTACACTTTAGATTTATATAATTCTATTAATAAATTCATGGAAATTGAAGTACTTTTTTCAGTTAGTTGATGAAATTGATTATCAATAGAGAAAATGATTATAATTTCATCAATGCAGAATTAGTTGAATGAATTGTCGATGTACAGAGTTCTTGGTCAACAATAATTCAATATTGGTATTTATCCAATCATTATTTTTTTCAGAAGTTATTTCATTTGAAATAGAAAATATTTATAAGCTCCTATCAATTTATCAATCATAACAATGAATTCTTCAAAACATGAATTTAATCAAATAAAAAATTGCCCATACTTCTGTATTCATGTTCGCATGTTTTCCACTTGTGATGGATAGCCAAAGTATTGTGGAGCGAGCTGCACGGCGAATTGTAATCGAGGGCTCTGATTGGCTGGAAAGTTCAGCGTTCGGAGTGAGGTGAGGCGAGCAGTTAGAACAGAGGCAAGCGGCACGGCGAATGGTTCGGAGTACAGTACGGCGAATGATTAACAGCTGATTTTTAACATTATGAAACATATGCTCATGTTCAATGAAAGGAAAGATGTTCGGAGGAATGCACGGTTTGCTGCGCGGTTCGAGGTTCGGTTCGTGCATGTCTGGACGCACCTTTAGTTGTTACAGGACATTTATACAGATCACAGGCCAATGCAACATGATAATCTATCTTCTTCTTCTTTTTATTATTCTTCTTCTTCTTCTTCTTCTTCTTCTTCTTCTTCTTCTTCTTCTTCTTCTTCTTCTTCTTCTAACTATATCTAAAAGGCTAAGCCCCGACAAACTGAAATCAGCCCAAACTATTGATTTTGCGTTGATTGAGAGCGCGAGCTTACCACGTGTTTGTTCCATCGTTGTATGCTTGGCCAGTTCGGTTTGCGCCTTCTATCAGCTGTATATGGAGTCTCATACACTCCGATTAGAACAGAGCACAAAGGTTTTCTTTGGTTAGGAGTTTGTTAATAATTCTTTTTTCAAATTCGAATTTTATTGCCATCAAAAATCACATTGAAAACTTTCTTAATAGACAACAAGATTACAGAAACAAAATGTCAAACATATACCTACATTTATTTGTAGCACGGCCAGAAAAAGACAAACTTGAGTACTAGCCGTGAGTTTATTAAATATAACTTAATATATATATATATTTTTTTTTGTTAATATTTTGTGAATAAAAATTACGAGTTGATGAGAGATGCGAGTAATTCCTCATACTTGAACCGAATGGTTATTCATAATACAGTAGTCGGGGTCACTGCAATCAAAATTTTTTTATTCTGTACGGTAGCTAATAAATTTCATACTTAACTAATTGATTGTCCATAATGTATCCAGTGTCCATAATGGAAGTAATTGAACTACTCAAAATTAATGGCTTACTGGTCCCTCATAGATTTATAGTATTCCTGGTGATTGAGCCTGTCTTTTTCAGCGTTGTCTATTAATAATAAAGCTTAATTTACAACTAGCTTACCCAGCGAACTTTGTACCGCCAATGTATCTCATGTTACACTTGACTTTATTTGGTGAATCATGAAATTTATCTGACAATCAACATGTTCATTTACATCTCAATACGGACTTTCTATGTGCTTGGTCATGCATCATTCATTATTCCGAATACATATCATTCTTCTCAATCAATTGGTAGCAATATCCATCAGTAAAGTTTTCAATTAAAAAAAAAGGTTATATCAGTGTTTCAAAGGAAAATATTCAATGCTTTCATAGCTGTAGATTTGGTCCAGGAAATATGCAAATATGCGATGTACGATGAATCACACAGAATTCCATATTCTTTCCATTTTAGGATGTATATAAATTAAGCTAAATTCAAAAAAATGTAAATTATCATTTCATTCTTCAGTAATTAATGAATGCAATATGAATACTATACATATATACTCTCTTTCATTAGGTAAATAATTTTTTTCAACATTTTCCAGTTTCTCAATGATAGGGGAGTGATAATATTATTTGTATAGGTCTTCTAAGGAACCATTATCTACAGCTGGTACCAATCAACTAAACTTCAACTCCAACCTACCGTTTTAATACCAGTACACAATAATATTTATCACAGGGTGATATGCTTATTACAGCTGGTAACTTTAGATGCTAAATCATATTATCTTGAATCATGATCATCTTTTCGTTCTTCAGTAGCCGCTCGGCCAAAAATTTCGAAAACATATGTCTGTAAAATGGATTAATAAATAATTATTATTAGCTCCCCTTTTAAAATTTCTGTTCAGAAACCATCCCCAATATTCACACAACATATTCCCAAAGTTTCATGCCGTTATGTCAAGTAGTTTTCAAGTCTACAGGGAACAAACAAACATACAAACAAACACACAAACAGACATTCATTTTTTTATAGATTTCCATTCGGCTCAAACAAAAGCCTCTCTAAATGAAGGTAGAATGATAAAGATTCAGTTCTGTTGTTTCAACATTTTTTCAAATCACTTTCAAAAAGTTCATGTAGTACCTACTATTGTGTTTACGAGACACTGTGTTTTTAGACACTGCTGTCATAGTGTTTATGAGACACTGCTGGCGCTATCATAGTTTCACCACTATTCTGTTCCACAGTCCTATCTCTTGCAGTCGTAAACTATATCTATAATAATTATATAAAGTAAAGAACTGGCTTATGCACGTACGGGATAGGAAAATTATGTTTGACGCATCATCACGTCTGAACTACTGGACTAATTAACTTGAAATTTTGCTTATAGATTCTTAATTAACCAAGGATAGTTATAGGCCTATTCTCAATTCTTCAAAATTTCATTACGTCAAGTTTTAAAATAGACCCTTGCGAAGCACGGGTTCTTGCTAGTAGTTGTATAAATCGCATTATGGGGACAATTCTATGATTCTGAAACAAGCAAAATGATAAAGATGCAAAGATGATCAAGACTAATCGAGATTTTGTTGATAATCAACTATTCTATTGTCAACATGATATGTACATGAAATATGGGAACATACGTGTTCCCTACCATTGACGTATATATACCGACCGAAAGATCGAAACACATATATTATGTTTCCCAAATAAATTATGTTGCAACAAATAAATTATGTTGTGGAACTTCTCCATAATCTAAGAACATACTCTGTTTTATTTGGCAAAACCACTTGTATAACTTGTACTGTAGCACTGCAATTTTGTGTTGCAGCAACAAATTTAAGTAGGCTTACACCAGGACCTCCTAAATACCCTATTTTTATTTCATCATACAACTATCCAATTAGGAAGACAACATTTATCATATTTTTTATTTCATCATGTTTCATTTATTTGAATATAACACAACGTAATTTATTTATTTGCAATTAATTTGATCAATTTTATATGATATCGATGATAGACATTTTGCCAAAAATACTTCAAAAAACTTATGTGAGACATAATCCATGTTTCCTAAATTAATTGCATCAATTTGGTTTATTTAAAATACCTATGATTAGAACTACGAAGATCACCCTGGAAAGATCAAGAAAATCTATAAAAATACCTACTCATGGTCCCGGTTGCATGTATCAACAGTATTATTAAGCTTCAATATGACGCATTGTATTTGACACACTTGAGTTGTGTAGTGTATATAAGAAATTTATTTTTGTGGATTTCCTATGATGGAATAAGTTGAATAAAACTTGATGAATGATTAGATGTTGTAATTTAAAGTTGTCAAAACAGCTGTTCTACAGATGAAATATCTCGACTATGTGTTATTTTTATGAACTGCGCTACCTACCTACCTCATGCACGAGAAGGAGGTTACTAAGTCCATTTCTCAAGGATGGGGTGGACCCCCCATTAGTTTCCCAGAGAGGAGAATCATGCCAGTTGATAGAGCTGATAAAAAGCTATCCATTTAATAAATTTGAAGAAAACCGTTACAGCCGTTTTCGAGAAAACCGTGAAAAACATGGTTTTTTAGTGATTATCCGCCATTTTTCTCAAAAATATTACGGAGCTCCTGCAATTTTCCCAGAGATGAGACTCATGGCAGTTGATAGGGCTTATAAATAGCTATCCATGGTATAAATTTGAAGAAAATCGTTAGAGCCGTTTTCGAGAAAACCGTGAAAAACATGGTTTTTTAGGGATTATCCGCCATTTTTCTCAAAAATATTACGGAGCTCCTGCAATTTTCCCAGAAATGAGACTCATGGCAGTTGATAGGGCTTATAAATAGCTATTCATGGTATAAATTTGAAGAAAATCGTTAGAGCCGTTTTCGAGAAAACCGTGAAAAACATGGTTTTTTAGTAATTATCCGCCATTTTTCTCGAGAATATTACGCAGCTCCTGCAATTTTCCCAGAAATGAGACTCAGTTGAGACATGTCAGTTGATAGGGCTCATAAATAGCTATCCATGGTATAAATTTAAAAAAAATCGTTAGAGCCGTTTTCGAGAAAACCGTGAAAAACATGGTTTTTTAGTAATTATCCGCCATTTTTCTCGAGAATATACGCAGCTCCTGCAATTTTCCCAGAAATGAGACTCAGTTGTTGAGACTCAGTTGAGACATGTCAGTGATAGGGCTCATAAATAGCTATCCATGGTATAAATTTAAAAAAAATCGTTAGAGCCGTTTTCGAGAAAACCGTGAAAAACATGGTTTTTTAGTAATTATCCGCCATTTTTCTCGAGAATATTACGCAGCTCCTGCAATTTTCCCAGAAATGAGACTCAGTTGTTGAGACTCAGTTGAGACATGTCAGTTGATAGGGCTCATAAATAGCTATCCATGGTATAAATTTAAAAAAAATCGTTAGAGCCGTTTTTGAGAAAATCGTGAAAAACATGGTTTTTTAGTAATTATCCGCCATTTTTCTCGAGAATATTACGCAGCTCCTGCAATTTTCCCAGAAATGAGACTCAGTTGTTGAGACTCAGTTGAGACATGTCAGTTGATAGGGCTCATAAATAGCTATCCATGGTATAAATTTAAAAAAAATCGTTAGAGCCGTTTTTGAGAAAATCGTGAAAAACATGGTTTTTTAGTAATTATCCGCCATTTTTTCCGCCATCTTGAATTGAATTTTATTGAATTTCTTATTGTCGGGTCCTCATGGTATAAGGACCTTAAGTTTAAAATTTCAAGTCAATCGGTTAATTAGGAATGGAGTTATCGTGTTCACAGACATACACACATACACATACACACACACACACACACACACACACACACCACACACACACACACACACACACACACACACACACACACACACCACACACACACACACACACACAACACACACACACACACACACACCACACACACACACACACACACACACACACACACACACACACACCACACACACACACACACCACACACACACACACACACACACACAACACACACACACACACAGACCAACACCAAAAAATCATGTTTTTGGACTCAGGGGACCTTGAAACGTATAGAAAACTTGAAATTGGGGTACCTTAATTTTTTTTGGAAAGCAATACTTTCCTTACGTATGGTAGTAGGGCAAGGAAAGTAATAAAGCATAAGCACAATTGATAATATTTTGTATGCAGGAATTTTAGTAATTTTAAGCCTATGAGTTTGAAGGTAAATCTTTGACAAAAATAAATTATAACCTCATCATCCACTTTTATTCTCATTTCCTTTGCTTCATTTTAATTTTTAATGGTCCTGTGTTTGAGTTTCCTTGCTGTTGCAAGAAATATGCGATATTTTTCTCATTTTCACAGTCTCGACAGTTTTTCGATATAAACATAATGCAAGATCAATTTAGGGCAACTCAGCTTATAGAGCATGAAATTATCTCTCATTTAAGACCAATCGCAAGTTTCTATCATGGATTGTACTCATTTTAGAGACTCTTTAATAACAGTAAAATCGCAAGAAAAATGAGAAAATAAAGATCATCATTCAATTGGCTGTAACTTTTGAACGGTATTGAAAACAGAAGTATATTTCATGGGAGTGAAAAGAGGAGAAAATCCATCACAACCTCGACCACTTTTTGGATTTTGCATCTTAAGTGTTCCACAAGATACGCAACGTTGCATATGCCAGACTGTGAGAATGGGGAAAATATCACAAATTTCTCGCACATTGAAAGTTGCGTATCTTGTGGAATACTTCAGATATAAAATCCAAAAAGTAGTCCTGCGCGACCACTCAATTCATTGTAAATTTATTATCTTTAATATTATATAGAGAATGCTTTTTCTCG